>NC_143554.1:49911250-50061500 GCF_054136105.1 Typopeltis vanoorti
TCCAACCGATGTCTTTCCAACCAGGGGTTTTTGTCGAAACTGACTGAGCTATCAAGGAGTCTCTACAATAATAGAGGAAAATGAAATAAATGAAAACTTAAAAACATTTGGATAATAAAAATACCCACCCATCCTGCATCAACTTGCATGCAATTATTTTGAACTTTGCCAAACATGGTATAAGCTACAAGCAAGCAGCAGACAGATTTAACGATACTTACAAGGTTCACATTATAAATATAAGTCAAACTATACACTGTCTCAGGAAACCAACATTAACACTATTCTGGTATAAAAGAAGGGTCTGGTTCGTTCAGATAACATATAGTAGATTTGTTGAATTCCCCACCCCCAGAAATTAAATTTGAAACGTCCCCGAACATGATCACATACTCGTATTTCTCAGTGATATCAAAATCTACCACTCCACTCCATTGCCAAAATTCTGTTCAAACTTAAACCCGATTTTCCAAAAATGTGAAACATCATTTCATGAAATGAAAAAATCGTAGTGATAACAACATTACATAATAAAGATAAAAACTGAGGAAATGAATAATTGCAGGCCTATATATCTGCATTATCTACACAAAATTATAAAAAAAAATGTTAAAAAAAATATATCCACATATCTAGAGAAATTCGGTGTAATATCTAACCCACAATACGGAATTCATATAAAGTATATGAGTCATAAGCCTTGACTTCAAAGATTTTTCATACTCAAAGTAATATTGATTGAGATATCTATATTCATAAAAAGTAATTCGATTGGTTTCTCACTCTTTGGTGCGCTTCTTCAGGAATGGAAATAAAGGCTGAATGGGTGTTGAGAGAGAGAGAGAGAGAGAGAGAGAGAGAGACCGCTATGTAGATCTATTGATTCTATTGGATTGGATGATTTCTATAACACCATTAACTGAGTTCTGGATAAAACCACTTTTTTTTTTTTTTTTTTTTTGTACTGGCTCTGTGCTTTTCTAAATACTTTTCCGTAGAACATGTAATTCTTAAAAAGACACTAGAAGCAACTAGATGAAAAAATGTTCAGATTTCTGAGAAACAGAACTTACATTACAAAAACAAATGACACACGTACAGCAATAAAACTGAATGACTGCGACATACCACAAGGAAAAGTTTTTTCACCATACTTATTCAACGTTTTTGCAAATGATCTAACCAACTTGCTATTATACAGCCAAATCTATTAGCATGCAGATAGCAAACTATGCGCATATCATACACAGACCGCAGCCATAATGAGAAATTTTGGCGTCAAGCATTTTACGAACATTTTAGAAAGTAGGAAAATGGTAATAATATTCTGAAAAAAAATATATATATATATTTAAATATTCTATATATATCTTATACATAAAAAATACAATCTAACCACAAAACACCAGTTGGATAGGGCACGCAACTTTATTTTATTTGCAAAGAACGTATGAATTCAATTATCATTATTTAATCATTTCTCTGTTTCATAATGTATGGAAAGAGCTGCAAAGCTGTTATCGGCCTATTGATGCTCATCGATATATATATATATATTGAATATATATATTTTTTCAACAAGATATTGCAGTAATTCCACTTGGTATATATTTTCTTTGATCTCAACTTTTATAAAACAACATTCATTTAATAACCTTACCTTACGATGTAGCTCCGTGAAATCAATATCAACGGAATCAAATTCATATAAATACATGACATGCATTTAAATCATTTGAATTCACTCATGATTTTTTAGACAGCATTCTGATTTTATTATTATTATTATTGTAAATTTCGCTGATTGCAATAAATCTGTCATTTAGTTCGCATCTGATGTCGGTGCAACATTTTGTAGTTTCATTCTTTAATGACTTAAGATGATTTATGTCTTCCATTCATTTCTGTTGAAATATTAAATATTAATAAATTTGTTTAGCTCTTCGAAATGTTCATGAGCCTCTCTCTGTAGCTTAGTCGGTATAGAGGAAGACCTAGAGTGGGAAATACATGGGTTCGAATCCCGTCCAAGAAGCAAAGAGCTTTTTGTCATCATTTTTGATCTGGAGATGAGTTAGCCGCTCTCATACACGGCGGTGGTGGGGGTTTTTGTCCCGGAAACGCAGATTTTCATCCAGGCAAACTAAATCACACAATTTACAGAATAGCATACAATGTAGACAGAATTAACTACTTCTAGAATAACCAATATTGGGTTTCAAAGAATACAAGTTGATTGGCTAAGACGGGCCATTAAGCCTATACTGAGGAATGCTGTAATTTGTTGAGAGTTCCAGACTTGTTAAATTTTTTTCAGTTGGTGTCTAATCTCCCACAGTATTAGTTTAAGCTTTTTTTCACTAAAATTTGAATTTTCGTTTAGTCATTTCATCCTGCCTATACATTGACCTATGAGATCAATGTATAGGCAGTGTATAATGTACCTATGAATTCCGTTGGGGCACTGTAAAGGTTATAATCTTGATATAGTCTCTTCAGTTGTTTCTGTCTTGGGATCTCCTTGGGTTCAGGGTGAATAATGAAGAATTAGTCCATTTTCTAGTATCTATCTAGGAGATTCCAGGTAGCCTCCGTTTCTTTTTCTTTCTTTTTTCTTTTTTATTTCTTTCTTTTTTTTTTTTTTTTTTAACCAGAAGTCATACCTTCTAGTCCTATTTTAGGTAAAGCATCAGAGAAGCACGTGTTCCCAGTCACCGAGCTGTTTTCGACATATTCCAGTGATATTTTCTTGTGTTCTGGCGTTAAATAACTAAGCATATCGATTTTGTTGAAATATGAGCAGACTATTTTTTTTACTGTTTTTCAAAAATATGGGCACTTGATAAGTTTAAACTATGCTCATGACGTGGTTATTACAGTGAGCGCATTTACGTAGAAACATTTAGTATTCTTCCCTGGGCCTCCTCTCCCCCAACCACCACCATCACTTATTGCTTATATTTTGACTGTTATCACATGATGGCGTACGCATTGTAATGATATAAAAACCAACTTATTTATTCTAAATTTCTTAAGTAATACGGTCTCCATTTTTTCAACATCTTAATGAAATATATAAATGATTATTCAATATATAATCACTTATTTTCTTGATCGATCTTAATTTTATGAATTCTGCAATTTCTTTATGCGCACAATTCAGTACACCATTTAACAATAATCCAAAATATTCTGCTTTCTTTTTTACATGCTTGATTTTTATCATCGAAATTCGTTAGGCATCAAATTAAGTATCTCATTCTTGGGTGGATGACAAAAAATACGTTTTATGCCTCTTGGCGTTCGGAATTATTAGATCTTTCGCCAAATATTTCAATGCTTCCTCTTAAGGATAAAAATTGCAATTCTCGCAATACAATATAGTTTTCATAGAATACTTCAATGTATGTCTCCAATTTTCATTATTATTTTTGTCTTCATTCAAATAACTATCATCAAGAGTGTTCTTCAGACTGAATGGAGACTTCAACGTTCCAATGAAAAAAAAAAAAACCCTCTAAATGTTGCTTATTACATTCGTGTTCATAAATTCTCTCATGTACATTTTTCCAATCATTAAATCCTCTTTGGGATCAGTAAGTATTGTCATTGGTTGTTTTATTAACATAAAATGCAAATAAAGCAAACTACAGAACTGTGATTCTGTAATTTGAATAAATCAACCACTGTAGAAGGTATTAGAAGGTATTTTATCACTTCATTATTTTTCATTATGTATTATTGTCTGAAAATGTGATTTCGATGGTCTATTTTTTGAGTTACTGGATTAAAACTCTAATTTCCAGGAGTTAAAACCTTAGACGCCAAAAATCGACGAACTCTGGAACTGGTTGAAAAAAAAAATAAAGAAATAAAGAAATAAAGAAAATGCTCCTTTAATGAATACTGTAAATATTCATTTACAGTATTCATTTAAAGAGAGAGTACATGAATACAGTAAATACTTGCCGTGACAGATACAGGAACAAATTTTATTATTATCCATCTATGGCACTACACATTTATTTTAAACCACTACTTAACCCCTGACAACAGAATAAACAAGAACATAAAAACCTGACATAAAATATCAGTGAATATCACGTGTAAATGTAAGTATTAATAAGGAAAAACATTAGCATTTATATGTGTCCGACATGCGATGCGCTCATTTCATAAGATAAACCTTGAGATAAGTTCGAAGTCTGAAGGTAATATCCATGTGGATATTATGCCGATAGAAAAAAACAGAGGAAAATTCTATCGCATTATAAAATTCATGAACTCTTTCTCATGAAAAGAGATAAAAACGCGCTCAGTGAAACATGACAGCAATCCCCTTCGTGCTGCGCAATATGTAGATACGAAATGATTATTATGCGTCATGCCTGTGTGTAACCGTTGCTACATGCTAAAGCTAAACAAGAGAAAAAAAGCACCCACCCACCCACACACACACCCACCCCCACACCCACACACACACCCACACACACACACACACACACAAAGCATAGTTTCCTTCGCAAATAAATTTCATCTCCCGGTGTG
Source organism: Typopeltis vanoorti (assembly GCF_054136105.1). Lineage (NCBI taxonomy): Eukaryota > Metazoa > Arthropoda > Arachnida > Uropygi > Thelyphonidae > Typopeltis > Typopeltis vanoorti. The sequence continues at coordinate 49,915,799 of NC_143554.1, forward strand.
AAACTACCACTGGGCCGAGTGGCGGATTGAAATAGACTGAGAAAGTTAAAGCAGGGTTTCCAAGAAATTTAAACCTCTAAAGCAGAGTCTCCAGAAACATCTAATCCTCAGATCGCCAGCGCTACTAAATGCGTAAATGTACAATAGGTTTACGTTTAGTGGATGGGATTCACATTTTAGAACAATAGAAAAAAAAAAAATTTTTTTTACATCACTCCTACACATGAAAGTCCACAAAGCCAACAGGAAATCAATGCTGCGTGTGAGCAGGGATTAAGAGAAAAGTAATATGTTGACATTCTTTTGGAAGATCTGGACGTTTTAGTCATGGAGTGGGGGTTTATACTTCATGTATATAGACTGTTCCACAGAAGTGAAGTAGAGATGGAATGAAAGATGAACGGGAGTAACATGTTCTGTGAGTTAATAATTCAACTTTAGGGGGATAATGAACAGCTGTTTCTCGTGTTCTGTAAGTTTAGCAGAAATCGGGGCAGGTGGACGTCAATGCTCAATAATGTCCATAGAAATATCTATAGAAGAGACACAAAAGCGGAAACTGGCCGTCTCTGAGACGGTCAGTTTCTGTTTGAATAGAGAGAGATTATGAGAGATGGAAGGGACCATCAATCAGCCGAATTTTCTTGATGCTATTTGGCATCAAGAAAATGTGAAAATAATATTCCAAGGCTGAAGTCTGATATTTGTACAGAGTCAGTAACTAGGCAGATGAAAAGTAACATTAGTGGCAAAAAAGGACGCACATCTTTTTAAAAGCCTAGAATACTATAGAAGTGATGCATTTTTGTCAGGAGAGTCTTGGAATTTCAGGCCGAGAAGAAGATCTGATATAAGCTGTTAAACCGAGCATTACAAAGGAAGAGGAGAAGCACTGAGGCATATTTTCCAAGAAAAAAATATAATATTGCATCTTGAAAGCATTAAAGATGTTGTTATCATCCCATTGAAGGATGATATGGAGATCACTATTTTGAGCAAAGATGACGACGTTATTATCGAGCCTCCGTAGCTCAGTTAGTATAGAAGAAGCCCTTTGGTCGGAAAGACCTGGGTTCGATTCCTGTCGGTGAAGTGAGGAACCTTTATCTGGTCTCTTTCGATGAAAGGTGAGTTAGCGGGTCTCATACGGTGGTAGGAGATTTTTTCATCCGGAAACTCGGATTTTTCCTCCCCCAGAAACAGGCAAACCGGCCCCGTGAACACACATGGATTACAGTCATGAATACGCCCTAGCCATATGCGGGTTCCGAGCCAGGATAAAATTGGGGAGATTGGAGAAAGCAATGGTGAACCACTCTATAAAAATTGTGGGCAATGCCTACAGAGTCACCTAGGGTCGGAAATGACTGAAAGGAAAAAAACCACCACACCATATTATTATCACCCCATCGAAGAATGATATGGAGATATGAACAATGTCCATGGAAATATATATAGAAGATACACAACACGGAAACTGGCCGTCGCTGAGACAGCGGCCGGAGAGAATCTCTATCTATGAGAGATGGGAGGGGGGGGGGATCGACGCCAGTAAAGGAACAGTTAGTACGAAAAGAAGATTTGACATAAGGTGTTAAACTGAGAATTATAAAGGAAGAGAAGTACTAAGGTATTTTTCCCATTTTTAAAGCATTAAAGATGACCATGTTGTTATCATCACATTGAAGGATGATATGGAGATCACTATTTTGAACACTGATAGTAGATGGTCTTCGTAGCTTCGGATATTTGAACACCGCATGGCTTGTTATATCAGTACGAGGAATGAAGAGTGTTATAATCAATGGTATAAATACCTTTTGAGGTCGGTGGGAGAAGGTCGCTTAAGTATATGAGGAAGAGGTTGGGTCAGATAACAGTGTACCGAGAAACATCTACGTTAAGAGGCAATTCGATAAGAAGCACTTGAAGCCAAACCTTACCAAATGCCTTGGAAATGTCTGTAACATCACAAGTTTCTCCAAACCTCTCCATAGCATGGTGCAGAGGTAGACGAAATCTGGTATAGATCTTTGAATGGCGGAATCTATATTGGTCGTCACTGATTAGATGACAGTTTTCGAGATGTAGAAAAGGTTGGCCATTGATAATCTTCTCCGTTACCCTCGATATTTTCGATACATCTCGACAATTTGATGGTAGACACTTTCTAACTATTCCCTTTATCCAAATCAGCTGTCACTTTATCATACAAATATTACTAAGCATGACCGATCCTTCATAAAGCCGTGCTGCCCCTTCTAGAATACCATATTCTTATCCATCCATTCCTGAATTCTCATGTTGACTAACTTTTCCAATACTTTTACCATCCCTCCTGAGATACTGATTGGCCTATAATTTGTTTCCATAGACTTAGATCCTCCTTTATGCAAAGAAAGTATTTTGGTCTTCTTCCACTCTCTTGGGACTTTGTCAGAGCTGAGACTAAAATTAAATAGCCTAGTGAAAAGTATCGCCAGTATCCTTGCACATTCTCTTAATCCGCTAGCTGATATCCTTGCACATTCTCTTAATCCGCTAGCTGATATCCTTGCACATTCTCTTAATCCGCTAGCTGATATCCTTGCACATTCTCTTAATCCGCTAGCTGATATCCAATCCCACAGCTGTATTTGCATTTACATTCTGCAATATCCTAAATACCTCTAATTCATTAACCTCTGTTCTCACCTTCATTTTAAAAGTCCTGATAAAAGTTAGCGTCCTAAACAGATTCGAACGCAGGTCTTTCCAACCAAAGGGCATTGTCGAAACCGACTAAGCTACAAAGACACTAGTAACTGGAGGAACAAATATGTTAAGTTTCTAACGTTTTTATTTTATTCAAATTAAGTGGATATTGAATCCAACACTATTTCTTAGCCAAATAAGAAACTCAAAGATAGAAAATCTATCTAAGAGTTTCATGCCGAATATAGAAAACTATAAAAGTTCGGCGAGTCCAAGCGTAAGCCAACAGGTAGTACTGTTGGCTTAAGCTTGGACTCGCCAAGTATGATGTACGAGTTGCCCCAGCATGTTGGATTCAATATCCACATGCTGGGGCAACTCGTAGTAAAGGTGGGTTAAGCACCGATCACTGCCCTTAGTATTTTCCCATAATGTAAAACCCACCTCCTAGGAGATGTATGCTGTTATACATTATTATTACTATTATTACTATTATTACGGGCAACTCCAGGGAGTCATTGGACTCATCGAGGGAGGCCCCAAATCATATTCATCACAACTATTTGACATTCATACAGTATCTATCATACCTCGCCTTAAACTCATTCACTGTCACAGCATCCACCACAGACTCAGGGAGCGCATTCCACTCATTCACTACTCTAAAAGTAAAGAACCTAGCTCTAACACCTTTACTAACCACACTTTTGCCCATTTTCCATGAATGTCCCCTAGTCCTCCCAAAACCAGCCATGTTCTCAAAAATATCTTCTGAATTAATTTTATAGAAACCCTTCAGTAATTTGAATGTCTCAATCATATCTCTCCTCCTCCGCCTATCAACCAATTTTTGCAACCCACAAATCCTCAACCTGTTCTCATACGGTTCATTCCACAGACCTGCTATCATCTTGGTCACTCGCCTCTGGATCCTCTCCACCTCCTCCCCATCAAGAAGAAACCTAGGTGACCAAATCTGAGCACAGTAGTCTAGATGGGATCTTATCAAGGCTCGATACAGAGGAACAATAACCTGCTTGTCTCTGCTTGTCATCGTATTCTTCAGCAACCAAGTGATTTGATGAGCTGTTTTGGTCACTTTTGCAATGTGTCCCCTAAATTTCAATTCCTTATCTACCAACACTCCTAAATCTCGTGCCTCATCAATTTCCTGGAGCACGGTTCCACCAATGCTGTAAACTGCCGCCAATCTTTTCACCCCAAAATGCATAACCTTACATTTTGACACATTAAACTGACATCCCTTCTCCTTAGCCCAGACCTCCAATCTATCCAAATCATCCTGCAAAATTTTGACGTCATCTGCATTCACTATTGCCCTACCCAACTTCGCATCATCCGCAAACAAATGAACTGTTCCTCTCAGATCATTTCCTATATCATTTATGAACAAATTAAACAGCAGTGGTCCAAGAACAGATCCTTGTGGCACACCACTAGTCACAGGCTGTCTTGTGGACTCTACTCCCGAGTAAACCACTCTCTGATATCTCTCCGTCAACCACCCTCCTATCCATCTCACCAACCCTATGTCCATTCCCATATGCTGCAATTTACTGATTAGAATTCCATGTGGAATCCTGTCAAAGGCCTTGGCAAGGTCCAGTAGAATCACCGTAAACCCATTACCCTTATCCAGTTCAGCCGTCACTGTGTTATAATACGTGAGCAAGTTACTGAGGCATGACCTACCCTTCACAAAACCATGCTGTCCCCGATACAGTATCACATTTTCTTCTATCCAATCTTGTATTTTCCTCTTGACTATTTTCTCTAAGACCTTGACAATGATTCCTGATATGCTAATCGGTCGGTAATTTACTACAGCAGTCTTGGAACCACCTTTATGCAGTGGAACTATTTTCCCCTCTTTCCACCCGCTCGGGACTAACCCAGACCCGAGACTCAAATTAAACAAAATGGTCAAGGGTACTGACAATTCTTTAGCTGCTTCTTGTACAACACGAGCTGGTATACCATCCAATCCCACAGATGTATTGACATTGAGGTTATGCAATACTCTACTCACCTCCACTTCATTAACCACAATTCCCGTATAATCTACTGGTTTATTCGTTTCTGCAATGTCACCACCTGGATGATATACTTTTGCAAAGTGCTCACTCAGTAACTCAACTATCTCAACTGATTCAGTTACCTCCCTACCATCGGCATTCTTTAAAATCAATCTGCCATGTACATTTTTCCTTTTACTTGCTACATATCTAAAAAACTGTTTAGGATTCTCTTTAGCCTGCATGGCCAATGTTCTTTCGTAATCCTTTTTTCCTTTTCTTACCACACTCGTCACCCTTCTGGCCTGTGCTTTATACCGTTCATGTGCCTGCCGGTCACCCTTCTCCTTAAATTCCCTCCATAGTTGTTTCTTTTTTTGCAACTCAAGCTTAATGGTGTTATTCATCCATTTAACCCCTACTTCATTTATTATTCGGACTCTAGGTATACAGTCAGCCATTGCTTCATGCAAGCACTTCTTAACTACCTCCCATGCACTATCAACTTCTAGTCCTTGCAGTTGAACATGCCATGGCACTGAACCAATCAAACTCCTAAGCTTGTCACACTTTCCAGCCCGATAATTCCACATGCACCCTGTCTTAATTGAAAATTCTACACCTTTAGCCACCTCCCAAGTTAAGACCCTATGATCAGTCTCACCGATTGGTGGCAATGTGGTCATATTTGTTACAGCCAAATCCTCAGATGTAATTACTAGGTCAAGCACTCTCTGACCCCTAGTATTTTCCATTACACGCTGTCGCAGATAGTTATCCCTTAATAACAGTTCCTTTCTCCCGTGTGTCCTCTCCTCACTCCAATCAATGCGACCATAGTTGAAATCTCCCATAATAATCACCCTCCTTCCACCCATTTCTTCTATTTGCTTGTGCATACTGTCACCACCATCTTTTCCATCACCTGGTCTATAGCAGCACCCAATTGTATATTTAGTTCTGCTAGCCACAATCTCACACCAAATGGCCTCAAATGTGCTCTTTTCTCTATCCTGCAATTCAACTTCTATTCTCCTTGGCTGGAGCTCATCAGCTATCATCAACAATACTCCTCCCCCCCCCATTTTATTCTCTCTGTCATTCCTGAACACACTATACCCATCACATTCAATCCCACTAGTTATATCATCTACAGTCAGCCATGTTTCACTAATACCTATAACCTGTGGTCTGGAAGTGCCAACCATGGCCAAAAACTCTTCCTTCTTGTTCCTAATACTCCTAGTATTAGTGTACATGAATTTAAGACCCCCATTAGCCCCAACCCTTACTTGATGCCTTATATTAACTATCCCACTCAGATTTGTTGTCCTTATTTGCTCTGGCATATTATATTCATTCTTACATTCAACTGCCTCCATAAGGACTGTATCTCTACTCCCCCCCTTAACAAATGTAGTTTCCCTGAATTTGCACATCCACTACATTCAGCAACACTTTCTCAAGTCTTCTTACACCGTAACCATTCAAATGCAAGCCATCCATCTTATATAGATCCTTTCGGCCATCAAACTCACTCCACACATCCACAAATTCCACACCACTCGTCATACATAACCCACGCATAAAGTCATTTGCAATTATAGCCCTCCTTTTAAACATTTCACTGTCATTCCGTGGCAAAAGACTAATCATTCTAACTCTCTCACTCTTTTCTTTTGCTACCTCAAACAATTCATTCAGGTCTTCTATCATTTCCATTTTATCTCCTTTCAAATCATTCGTACCTGCCACAACAATCATTTCTTTCACCCTTTCCTTTTGCTCTCTAATAGACGCAGTTACGTCCTTTATGGTCGCACCAGGTTGGTACGATTTTGTCAAATCCTCTACTAACACACCTCGTACTAACGAGTCTCCATACATTATGGGAGAAGGTCACTACCCAGACCACTCAATTTGAATAAATTTACTTCGCCGAAGTGAAGCCTATTGGCTCTTTATCTCAGTAATTTATTAGTGTACCTTTTGGCGACTCGTACAGTAAAGAAAAAAGCTTTGTATTACTGCAACCTCAGTATTTACACCTGGGTCTACCTACTCACTGATGAGACCTCAAAAAAAGTCGAAACCGGTCTGGGTAGTGACCTTCCACCATAATGTATAACATCATACATCTCCTAGGAGTTGGGTTTTACATTACGGGAAAATACTAAGGATAGTGATCGGAGTTTACTCCACCTTTACTACGAGTTTCCCCAGCATGTACCACCTGTTGGCTTACGCTTGGACTCGCCGAACTTTTATAGTTTTCTATATTTGGCATGAAACTCTTACATTAGATTTCCTATCTCTGAGTTTCTTATTCGGCTAAGAAATAATGTTGGATTCAATATCCACTTAATTTGAATAAATTTACTTCGCCGAAATGAAGCCTATTGGCTCGTTATCGCAGTAATGTTTTTCTGTTTATTAGTTGCACTGAGACATGCTTAGCTTCAGGTACAGAGACATCGCATAATAATGGTATTGATAAAACTTAACTAGAACACAAGCATCAAACATCAGTAAATGCTGGTAAAATATAAAGAAGCAAACTTATGCACTACCCATAAACTCTGAACACTTTTTATGTTTAAAACACCTTCATCAATGCCCTTTGGTTGGAAAGAGTGAGTTTGAAAAAGAGGTATGATATATTTTCTATCCAAAAAGATCATGCACCACTGCTTTTGAGATTCTGTGTGCTGGAATTGATGCACAAACAACTTTTCCTTTCCCGAATTGCATATTAATATTACATGAAGACTTTCCTGTTAAACAACAGCACAAATCAATAACTACAATAATAAACCAGTAATTACTGCTTTATTATAATTAGAGTGTAAAAATGTTTAATGAGCTTTGTTATATCAAGTTAACTACTTTATCTTGAAAGCTCATCTAATACACCTTAGATTAGCTCTGCTCACACATTCTTGTATACTAATAATATGAAGTTCCTTTCTAATATCTTCATTTTTCAATAGGAATCTGTCATCGATGCCGTCTGATTTTCATCATAATCCTCATGTCTTCGATCAACTTTTTATTTTCCCCTTACCCAACTTTAAGACCCATAAATTAAAATGGGCTAATTAGAATTATTAACTTAATTACAACTGATCCATAAATTAAAATGTATCCAGTCTCCATTGATTTTCTGAGATCAGTCCTGTTCTTTTGTTCCATGTTAGAGATAAAAAGTTTAGTTATGAATCAACCGCTAGGTTTGGCAATACGAATTAATTAAATCGAAACCATCGAGAAAGCAAATCCTTTATCACGAAAAGAAGAAAATGCTGCAAAATTATAATTATCATTATTAATGGTGATATCAGCAATGACTAGCATTTGCGATTAGAAGATCGAGAACATCACGGCATATTTTTCGAAAATTTTACGAAAATTTTTTAAAACAAGTTGTAAATATGGTGGAAGAACGAGAAAATCTGGGAAGGAGGATTTACTCTTACTACGATAATACAAATTTAAACTAGCATTTCTTTGTATAGAGGAGATAACTGGTAATGATAGTGATATATAGCACCTCCATAACGCCCTTTGACTGGTAAAGACTCGAGTTTGATTCTCGTCGTGACGACAGAGATCGTTAAATGGACTTTTTCATCTGAAGACGAGTTAGCCTTCAATAGAAAGAAACCCTCCTATCTCATACGGATTCAGAGGGAATCTCAGGTGTTTCATCCCGCACACTGACAAATTGGCCCTAGTACACACACACACACACAATTTATAAACAAAATTTACTATCAATGTGGCAATTTACTGATAATAAATTGCCACATTCCTCCATTGCCACAATCCATCGGATTGTGGCGATGGAGGAATGTAGTTACGTAGACAGTTGGTTGTGGGACTCCTTAGAGGTATCACGTAATAATATAGTTTACATATGCTTACCGATAAACGCAGAAATGATTCGAGATCAAGTGATTAATTTCTGATACCTATTGAAGTCAAAGCTTCATTGTAAGGCAACTAACGGCCCATTATTTTTTGGATAGTTTATTTCTGAGTGTCTCAATAAATCTGAAATTTCTGTTCTCAACCTGCTCTTTGTTTTCAACTTTTGTCTTTAATAATATATTCTAATATGCTGTACATGATTATTTAGATGTACATGTAATACATACCTTCAACATTTTTTCGTTGCTTAGGCTCTAGTTCGCGACGAAAATTAATTAAAAAAAAAAAAAGAAAGAAAAGAAAACAGTTTTCTTTCTTTTGTTAAACTAAAGGCAATAAAAATTTCATGGCCGCAGGTTCACGGCACAATTTTGTCATGAGTGAAGCTTTGTACTCATAAAACATCCTCATTTATGTTTTATATTTTTATTTATTTGTGCTAATAGTGTGGGAATCGGAAAGAGGAATGCAATGAGTTAGATTATACGAGCATTACCTCTACAATAATACTATACACATCTTAATTTCGATATCTTACACGCTAAATTGCTCTTCAAATAAATTCTAAATAAATTCTGAAGCACTGTGATATTTTGACAGGCTAACAGCACAGTTAACTTTATTCCAAAACGCAAAACTTGTTTTTATATTTCAGGTCAATGATACCATAAATAAATTCCTTACGTCTGCTTGGAATAATCTTTTAGTGACGTAAATATCTTGAGGAAGGCTGTTATTTTATAGCTGCTGCTACAGTCAATTAAGTATTATTTAAAACACAACATTGGATTGCAATTATGTATAATCAACACTTTAATTCGACTAAGCTAAATAAAGAGAAAAATTTCAGTGTTTTAAAATCCTCACTGAGGAACCTAACTCCATTTTTTCTCGCAGTTTTTTATTTATCAGCTGTGGAGGTTTTCCGTAAAGTAATCCCTGACGGATAAGTTTCAAATGGTGGTGGCCAAAATTTCCACAGGCAAACCGACCAGTAGAACACACGCAACTTACAAACATAATACTCTCGCCTCATAGCTTGCTTCTGCTATAATTCCAAACAACAGCGAGGCTCATTGTTTTAGTGTAACATATTGCAGCTTCATTTCTATTTCAGTAAAACACAAATTTCAAAATAACATTTTGAAATTTTATTTTAGTTTATTTTATTTATTAAAAATGAGGATAAAGGGGATTCGAATTAATCGAGACATTTTAAACGTACTATTTTTCCCTCTACAGAGATTTTGAAGTCTATCAAAATTCCTATAATAATATTTGAAAGAAATGTTTATATGGAAAAAAAAAAGTGAAAACTCAAATTGCAAAAACACATAATTTGAAAAAGACAATTTGTTTTAATTACTAAACATGTTATTTAAGAGACGATCAAAAATTTCATTTCTGTACAAAAAGACTAAAGTATTAATAGTTTTCTAAAGTATAACTCTTTTTTTACCGCCTCCGTAACTCAGTTTGTTTATACGAGAACTTCAAGTGGAAAGATCCGGGTTCGAATCCCGTTTATGAACATAAGGAACCTTTATCAGGTGTTTTCAATCAAATGGTGAGTTAGGCAGCGCATACGAGTAGAGGGGTTTTTTGTTCCTCAAAACAAGCAAACAGGCCAGGAGAACACATGCAATAAACCGACATAGGACACTGAAATCAGGATTAGCCACTCAATTCGTCAGATCTTGTTTCGAACGCCTGCACAGTAAAGTGTGGATCTACGCATGAGCGTAAATCAGGAAGGAAAGAAATCATTTTTAGGATTTTTTTTTTTCCCCATCATCATGGGGTACAAAAATATATACTTTCATGAGAAATACAGGATATTACTATTATATGCCTTCCGCCAGGAGACCTAAGTCCAAGGCTACTTAGAGTGGCATGGTTTTAGGGGAGAACACCAGTGAAACAAATTATGACAGCAAATTATAAATAATATAAAGCTACTTTTCCTATCAAAAGTTATTCCAAGTTAATACGTTATTTTTCAGGTTTCTTTTTTTCCTAACCCATTTTTAGATCCATAAGTTAAAGGTTTCAACATCCTGTATGCTACAAGTTTAACGTTTAGCCCATTTATTTATTTCTTATTCCATATAAATTCAATCATTAAATTTAACCAACCTAGCTTTGTTTATCTTATTATATATTTCAAAATTTAAGTTGCTAGTTTCACTAAAAGTGTTTTTAAATGTTTCTAAATTTTACTTGTTCTATAAGTTTTCCATTGAGAATACAGTTAATGTTTTTCATGTACCTATTTTCATATTTTTGCTGATTTTCATGTCAAATTAGTTCCAACAATTATTCAATTTTAAAGAGCCCTGAAAACTTGTAGTTGAATTATTTAAGAATTTATCATTATTTCGTTAAACTTGCGTTTAACAGTGCAGCGTTGATATCAGGGTTTACTGCCACTTTCCTTCATAATGAGACGGTGATAACAGTGAAAACATAAACACATCCCTACCTTACATTTGATTTTATATCAAACTATCTTTTTCTGTACTTTCTTCAGTTCTAATTGCTTAATTACAGTTGTACGTATAGGCTACTGGTTGTTCTACATAATCTTCCATTTTCTTCCTCTACATGTTCTTCCATTTACACCATACAGTTATAGGATGTTGAAAAGCTTTTCTTTTCGCACATTATTACATGTATTTTCGAAACTTACAAAATGTAAACACTTGTTATACTCGAATTCCCATGACGAAGGTTTTGTCTTCTTCGTCTCTGCAACACTAGTTTTTCCCCAACTCCATTTATTTTTCATTAATACTTCTTTATGCTGATCCTTTTCGATTTAATTGAGCGGTTACACTTTTCAATGTTCGCTCCAATTCCCTCATAACAGAAGGATCGGATAAGACCTAAATTGACAGCACATCTTCATTCGTTCAGTATCTAGATGGATTTACTAGAGCAGTGGTTCCAACCTGTGCTCTGCGGAACCCTAAGGGCTCCGCGACTTCTCCAGGAAAATAAAATAAATAAAAATTGAATGAAATTAAATAATAAGAAACAAAAAGTAAAAGCAAACACTTCACAGTGAATTTTCATAGCGATAACATTGTGATTTCTTAGCGCTTCTTCCCGAGTTTTCTGTGCGTTTGACCTCTTTGTGAGTGTTTAGTTGTGTAGTTAGTAAGTGCTCATTAATAAAGTGTGTTTTGTTCTACTCATACGTTCGAACCCCGAACTAGTGCGATACATTTCCGATAGAAAAACGTTACATTATTGATTGATTCAGGTGCTTTTATTGGTTTTCAAGTAGGTAAGTATTTGTATTTTGTTATAAAATCTTTATTTGCTTTATTTTGTATTCAGGGTTATGAAAGATAAAGTCGGTTATTCTAATATTCCTGTGTGATTTTCTTTTAGGCGTGGATCGCTGGCTTCAAACAGGTACTTTGATGAAGAAAGATGTTACATTTGAAAAGGAGGACAAACCAGAAGCTCACTCCATTACTTCGCCAGATGAGCTAACGACGATAAAATAAAATAAAATAAAATAAAAGATGATAACCAAGCAATGCACTCCAGCGTTTGTTTGTCAGAAGAGCTTTCCGCAAAAGAAACCATTTCTGAATCCGCGGGGCCACCTCAATCATTGTTTGCAAAACGCGACAGAAGCGGGACAGTGGGGGAAAGACCTCCCAATAAAAACAAAAATACGAAGTAAGTAACTTGATTATGGGAATCACAAAAACAAATGATGATCGGCCTCTCTGTGTGATTTGCGGAAATGTGTTGACCAACAGTTCCATGTTTCCTGCTAAACTGCGGCGTCATTTCGAGGGAAACCATCCCGAGTTGAAAGATAAACCGTCTGGTTTTTTCAAGAGGCAGTGCAACGAAATTTTGGTTTCACAGAAAACTATGACAACACTTGCTAAAACCAATAATGAAAAGTACTGGAAGCTTCCTACCTAATAAGTTACCGTGTAGCTCGAGCTGGTGAAGCTCACACCATTGGAGACTCTTATTAAACTTTGTACAATCGATATTGTCAAGTGTTTGCATGATGAAAAAGCTGTTAAGTTAGTCTCCAACATTCCTTTATCAATTAACACCGTTGCTAGACGAATCAGAGATATATGGCTGATCACGTGAAAGAGACACTTGTCAGTCGCATCAGGTGTACGAAATTCGCACTACAAATGGATGAATCGACTGACGTCGCCGGGTTGGCGGTTTTAATGGTATTTGTTCGTTATGTTTACTTACAAAGCTATCAGGAGGACCTTCTTCTTTGCAGACCACTACTAACCGACACATCAGGGGGTGAAATATTTAATCTTTTGGATGAATTCTTCTCATGAAATGAAATATCGTGGGAAAACTGTGCAGATATATGCACTGATGGTGCAAAGGCAATGATGTGTCACAATGCCGGAGCCATTGCCAAAATTAAAGATAAGGCAAAGAAATGTAGCAGCAGCCATTGCGTTCTTCATAGGCACGTGCTAGCCTCGAGAAAAATGCCTTCTGAGCTTATGATAGTGTTGAATGATGCCATAAAAATAATAAACTATATAAAATCGCAACCTCTTAAAATCAGGCTCTTCAAACTAATGTGTGAAGATATGGGAAGTCACCATGAGTCCCTCCTGCTGTACACTGAAGTAAGATGGTTGTCTCGAGGAAAAGCGTTCACACTTTTGATGAAACTGTTATTGATTACAAAGATCAGCTCATCACGGAGACCTCTCATGGCTCATTCGGAAACAACGACGCCATTTGGATGGAAAGACCTTCAATTCCCGTTACACGAAGAACAGTTATAGGGTCTTTTAAAAAGACGGCAAATTAGCCGGTCTCATAGAGAGGTGATAGAGTTTTCCTTCTGGATATATGATTTGAGAATATAAACGCATTTTAAAGTGGAAGCCTATACAGATATGATCAACAGTCCTGTGAAATCATTAATCAGGTTTATATGAAGTTACTTGGCCATGACAGGCTATTTCGCTTAACGCGTTAAGGGAAAACGATATAAATGGAAAGTGTACCCAGGCCCGTTCCGTACCGGGGTGCAATGAACCCGGGCAGCACAATTTAGGGAAGGTATAATCGAACACTTTCATAAAAAGCGTTTATAAAATTTATTTCAGTATACATTCCTCTTAATGTGCAGTATAATAAAATGATTCGCAACGTGTTATTGTACTTTGGGATCTTTTAATTTTTAATGGGAGGGGACACAAAAATTTTGCACCCAGGCGGCGCAAACCCAAACGGCTGTGGGTGTACCATTTCTTCGAGATCCCTTAAACCCTGTTCTTAACAGAGACTTGAAGTAACTAGAAAAAAATTTTTTTTTGAAAATCAATGCAATAGTTATTGTTATGCCTCTTTTCCGTCATTGCAGAAAAAAAAAGCAAAAATAAAAGAGAGAGAGAGAGAGAGAGACTTAATCAATGTCCCTACCCCCCATGAATCAATGCATTATGCGAATAATACCACAATATAAGGTTTCAAAAGATTCTTGAATATTTAAACTTTTTATTAGTTAAAGCATTCAGAGAGCTTCAAATGATTCTTGAGATTTCAACATTTCCTGTTTTACACATTAAAAGTAAACCGTAAAAATACAATGGCATTAATTTCACAAGAACAGTTTAAGTGCAAGAAACCATTTCCTGTTTTAAACACTCCTCTTTTATACGCAGAAAAAATAATTGAAGAATCGTACTTGAAGTACGATTTGAGGATGTTAATAATTTTCGTTGTTAACGCTGTTAAATTACACGTGTTCCCGTCGTGCGTTTTATGTAGAAATTAAAACAAATAGAAAGAGAAACTCTATCGTCATTCGAAAAGTCCTTATAAATGTTCCTCACTTCCTTAAACCTGACTATTCACAGTATTATTATATCTTATGTTTATAATAATGTTTCGTTGGTGGAATTTCATAAAAAATGCATTAATTATGACAGAATACTAACTGAATAAGTCCTTGAATTATTTTGTGGGTTTATTACTGAAAATGGTATAAAACGGAACATTTTATAAACAGCATATGAAAAATAAAAGGAATCAGAGGATTAAAACTCTCATCCTTTGCAGAAACTCTTTTTAATCAGTGTCAAAATCATCAGAAGCACCTATTAGATTCGTATGCCAGCCGTATGCATGTCATTCAGGCTTACTTGACAAGCTTTATTCAGGTTTGATATTTGGAATCCTTACAAGTTATCTGATGAACCATCCCCCCCCCCTCCCACCTTTTATTTTTTAAATCGAAACATGTATATATAGGAATACAAAAGGACAAAATGTAGTGAAATCATATATAGTAATACCCCGTCTTACGACCGTTCGCTTCACGACGATCCGCTCATACGTCACTTATCAGTTAAGACTCTGAATTTGCTCATACGACGCTTCCGTGAATCAACCGATGCGTTATTTTCGTAAGCTTTCGTAAACGTTTATGACGTCGTTATGCTCTCTCTCTCTCTCTCTCTCTCTCTCTCTCGTGTGTGTGTGTGTGTGTGTGTGTGTGTGTGTGTGTGTGTGTGTGTGTGTGTGTGTGTGTGTGTGTGTGTGTGTGTGTGTGTGTGTGTGTGTGTGTGTGTTTTGGTGTCTCTCTGTGAATAATAAACTGTTTATAATTATTATTTTATTTTATTGTTACCAATAATGACAGAAAAATTCAAAATAATGGTGCTTTTGCTTCCAGTAAAAAGAAGAAGCTGCGCAAACCTATTACATACTAAGATTAAAATGATCAAATTTAGTGACGATGACGTATTGAACACAGATAGAGGCCGCAGGCTAAACTTTCTCGCACTACTATTGTTACAGTGGTTAAAAACAAAGATCTCTAAGTGAAGTGAAAAGTTAGCCGTAAACGTGACAATCATACTGCAGAAATGGAAATGGTGTTGACTGATGACGAAACTGGTGAGGGTATTCCCTTAAGCCAAGCTATTCAAAATAACTTTTTTTTTAGTTTGTGAAAAGCATTCTAAATTTTTCGTTTGCATATCTGACATAAATGTTTTCTTTACGTCATGTATTCTCATATATGACTTTATTAAAAGGAATTAATAATTCATTTTAATTATTAATTAAAATTGAATTTTAATTAATAAAACGATTTAAGTGAATTCACTTCACTTAAATCGTTTTATTAGCAAAACGATTCTAAATTATAATAAAAATGCCTATATCACTGGATGGAGTTTAATTAAGAATATGGAATTTAGGATCTCTATTGAAATTATCCAGTCATTTCACATTTCGTCTGAATATCATTATCAATATCATTAGCATTTCCTTTGTCCAATCAAAAGAATAATACGTGTTCTGAGGACAGACAGACCCGAGTTTGAATATCATGTCTTGGCAACTCCACAGCGCTAGTAATAAATACAGTCATAATTTAAGGAGGTGAGGAACATTTATAAGGACTTTTCGAATGACGATAGAGTTTCTCTTTCTATTATTTTTTTATTTCTACATAAAACGCACGAGGGAAACACATGTAATTTAACAGCGTTAACAACGAAAATTATTAACATCCTCAAATCATACTTCGAGTACAATTCTTCAGTTATTTTTTCTGCGTATAAAAGAGGAGTGTTTAAAACAGGAAATGGCTTCTTGCATCTACTTTCACTTAAAAGGTATAAAAGCCAAAGCGGACTGTTCTTGTGAAATTAATGCCATTGTATTTTTACGGTTTACTTTTAATGTGTAAAACAGGAAATGTTGAAATCTCAAGAATCATTTGAAGCTTCCTGAATGCTTTAACTAATAAAAAGTTTAAATATTCAAGAATCTTTTGAAATCTTATATTGTGGTATTATTCGCATGATTCATTGATTCATGGGGGGAAAAAGGGAGATTGATTAAGTCTCTCTCTTTTATTTTTACTTTTTTTCTGTAATGACGGAAAAGAGGCCTAACAATAACTGTTGCATTGATTTTCCAATAAAACAGCAGGATTCTTTCACTAAAGAACAATAAGAATCTCTTTCACTCTGTGTGAACAATAAGAAATTTCCTAGTAAAAAGTGAAAAGGGAGGGAGGTGAAACGTTTCCTCGAAATTATTTTATGAAAACTATACAACCAAATGGTATGACGAAAAGGCAAACCGGCAGAGTACGACATTCGTTAAAATGCATAAAAGTGATATGAATGAATAAAATTAAATAATTCAAGTAACTTATTTAATAGAATATGTAAATCAGCGCTTCCATTCTCTCAACAAGTTATTGAATAACGGTCTGTTCAATGATTTGCTCTTCTACCCCCTACTTTTTAATTAAAACATTTATATCTCCTTAATTTGCTTAGTATGCAAAACATAAATATTAGTAAACAAGCAAAAATTTACGCCATTATTAAGATATATTTCAGATTTAATAACAGCTCAAATTTCTGGTTTACACCAACAAAATCTGTGGGATCACGAATCTTGCATGGCGTTAGTGAAGTGATCAGTGTCAAACCAAAATAATTATTTGTCCTTCATTTCGAGTTTTTCTTTCTTTTTATTTTCTTTTTTTCTTATGATAGCGACATTTATAAATTGAACTATCAGCTATACTTCAATATTTTAGCACACCTCCATATTTTAGCAATCAAATTTAGGCAGGGAATAAAGGGACAAACAATCGATTTTTTTAAATCGAAATTCTCTCTCTCTCTCTCTCTCTCTCTCTCTCTGTGTGTGTGTGTGTGTGTGTGTGTGTGTGTGTGTGTGTGTGTGTGTGTGTGTGTGTGTGTGTGTGTGTGTTTTAAATTTCAAAATCTGAAGTTTAATATGATAGATTATGATGATTTATATACGACGACAAAAAATATAAACTGATGCTGTCTTTTTTAATGGTTTAAACTTCTTTCATCTCAATAAATGGAGTCTGATTTTGTTTTTCTTCCCTAATTTGTTTCTCGTGTTGTATTCATTTATTATTATTATTATTATTATTATTATTCCTGATACCTCCAAGGAGTCCGAAGACTCATCGTGGGAGGACATCTACAATTCTCTCTACACCTAACCTCTACTACGAATCATCTCCATTAACGCCATCTACCGCCCACTTCCAACACCACCACAACTAGTAATTTTTGTCTGTAAATTGCGTGTGTTCTGATGGGCCGATTTGTATGTATGCGGGATGAAAAACCCGAGTTTCCGGGAGAAAAAACCCTGCTACCTCCATATGAGATCGGCTAACTCACCTTCGATTGAAATCGACCAGATAAAGATTCCTCCCGTCGCGACGAGAATCGAACCTAGGCCTATTCCAATCGAAGGGCGCAATGTACCGTCGTTCTTCCAATTGCGCTACGGAGGCGTTTTATTTGCTGGAGTTTTCGATATTCATCGATCCGATTGATATATTTTATTTATTTATTCTGCACGAATAAGGTCCGTATATATTGTTTTCTATGCAAAAGAGAAAGACACTAATATGGATTCTCCTTTTTTTTTTCTTCTTCTTATCCATCGCTTAGAGTGGCAGTCCTGCATTTTTAAAAAAGTGCTCTACATTAGCTTCGTATCATTTTCTGTCAATTTTTAATGATCATTCCATTTGTCTTCACTGAATAGAATGCTTTTTTGGGGGGGAGGGGGAATTGATGTGTACACTTATTTGACTTAAAAGTTGGAAACAGCACTTTCGTTATATTTTGAGGATAGGTGCCATCGTTCTCAATGTACTTCCTACAAAAGATAGATTAACTAGCGCCCCTGGCTTAGTTACCTCTACGCGATCAAGTAATTCTTGAAATAGAACAGTTAATACCTGTTTTCTCTTCATCCCTGTCTTCAATTCTGCCTCAAGAATGGTCAGATTCGGAATTAATAATACTTGCTAAGCGTTATGGCGTTTTTATCATTCCTAAACATTTAGCTATATTACTTTGTTGTATTACGTGTAACAATAATTTTAGGTAGCTGATATTACGACAAAAGCAACTATGGCTATGAGGCCAGTATATATCACTGTTTGTTAATTGAGTGTGCTTTTTATTTTGCCAGTTTGTCTTTTATTGCGGCATGAAATATTTGGGTTTACTAGAAGAAAAATCCTGCTACGTCCATGAGAGAACAGTAACACAACACCAGTCATTTTCAATTAATTAATATAATTTTATTAATATAATCATAAAAAATCACTTCACATATTTTAAGTTATGGATGAGTTTTGTGTACTGAAAAACAGAAGGACTTCGTTCTCATGTTTCATTACAACTCTGCAGTTTGCCTTTATTGCTTTCGCATAAGCAAATCACAGCTTTGGTCAGAGAGTAGCGACAGAAAGTGCTATCTGTTCAAGAAATTTCACATAAATACGTTTGCTATAAGCGAATCCATCGTTAATCTGAATTGCATGATTGATCGTTCTATAAAAATTTGTATGGAAGCAGTGATGACACACACACACACACACACACACACACACACACACACACACACACACACACACACACACACACACACACACACACACACACACACACACACACACACACACACAGACGCGAGAGAGAGAGAGAGAGAGAGAGAGAGAGCCTCCATAGCTCAGTTGGTATATAAGAGCCGTTTAGTTGGAAATACCAGGATTCAAATCCCGTCTATCACATGAGGTAACTTTATCAGGTTTTTTTCAAACAAATGGTGCATTAATTCGTCATAATCCCTAAACAGTGTATTCTACCCGTAGAGTAGATTATATATATATAATATGCGAAAGAGCTTTATTCTTAATATGCGAAAGAGCTTTATTCTTAAGTTGTAGTATATGCACAGTTCAATGTGGTACATTTTTCTGACAGAAGAGGATTCTAGAAACTTAAGTAACCCATTCGCAAAACTAATTTTCTTCGTGTTTGATTTAAATGAAAGTTGAACACAGGCACAAAGTAGCAAACAACTATAAAAGTTCCTAAATTATTCATCCCAGAGTAACAGCAAGTTCACACATTTCCATTTCAGTAAGAAAATCAATTTTGGCAAGTTAAACAATCAATAATCACAGAATATGATGTTCAGAATGTTGATATCAGTTGTTGGTTGTTGTTGTTGTTGTTATTAACAACACTGTGTGACAATTATTTAAATAAAAGAGCCAATAGGCTTCACTTCGGCGATGTAACATTATGAGTGCGTTTTTTTCTCTCTAAAAGAATGTGTCAGGTCAACACTACTGAAAAGAAACTGTCACACAGTATTTAAATTAAGGGGATATTAAATCCCACATTATTTCAAAGCCGAATAAGAAACTCAAAGCAAAGTATATAAGTTATTTTCGCTATAACCTCAGTATTATGTAGGTCTACCTACTCACTGATGAGACCTTAATAAAGGTTGAAACCGATCTGGGTAGTGATCTTCCACCATAATGTAACATCATACATCTCCTAGGAGATGTGTTTTATATTATGGGTAATACTAAGAATAATGATCAGAACTTTACGCACCTTTGCAACGAGTTGCCCTAGCGTTGAACTATGTGCTTTAGCTTACACAACAATTCGCCGAAACTTTTATAGTTTACTATATTCGGCATGAAACTCTTTGATTCCGATCTTTGAGTTTCTTATTCGGCTTTGAAATAATGTGGGATTTAATATCCCCTTAATTTAAATACTGTGTGACGGTTTCTTTTCTGGGGTGTTGACCTGACACATTCTTTTAGAGAGAAAAAAAAACGCACTCATATCTAGAATATTTTTGTTATGCATATAGCAGTCTCATAACATTTAGCTAATTCGTTAATTTTACCAAAGGACAAGAGTATAAATCTGAAATTTATTGACAATTGACATTATTGGCTTTAGGGGTGAAGCAAGATGCTTTTCATATTCCCCGCTATCTTTTACGGCTACAGTGAGGATAAAATTTTATGAGCAGTTTGCTCGCCCTGAATGGGCATGGAGATTATGCATCGTTACAGGAAATTAAAATGGCTTTTGGTCTTTTATCTTTGAATATATCCGTTGCCTCGTAGGCTACAGCTTGCTGAACTAGATCGTCGGGGTGTATGGACGTTTTTAGGAAAAACTTTGTTGCTAAAGATTGTAGGAAAAAGAAGAGATAAGGAATATTTGTATCTCGATGAAGTTGATTGTTTCTGAACCATGGGGCATTTAGAATCATTCTCAGGCACTTCTTTTGTACACGTTGCAGTTTGAGAATGTTAGTATTGAAGGTATGGCTCCAGGCTGGAGAAGCATAATGGGACGAATCGTCAGCTGGTATAAAAGCAATTTGATTCTGATGTTTAGCTAGCTGTTCCTGTTAATTAGGGGGTAGATCTGGGCGATAACTTTAGATGCCTTTGCACATGTAGTCTTAATGTGCTGGTTAAAAGTTAATTTTTTGTCGCGCACGACACCAAGATATTTTGTTTCTGTCTGCCAGGGAATTTTAGTATTGAATAGTAAGACGTCACCTGCAGGAGATATTGATCTTTTCGTGAAGAGAATGGCTGAGCTTTTTTTGGGGATTCACTTGTAGTTTCCATTTGGAGAACCATTTCTCTAACTTTAGAAGGTTTTCATGAAGCTTTTTAGCAATGAGGTGTGGCCGGAGAGATCTGGCTAATAATGCAGTATCATCCGCATATAGGGCCATGATGGATGACATTGGATTGTGCGGAATGTCTGACATGTATATAAAGGATATATATATATATATACACCCCGACGATCTAGTTCAGCAAGCTGTAGCCTACGAGGCAACGGATATATTTAAACATAAAAGACCAAAATCCATTTTAACTTCCCGTAGCGATGCATAATCTCCATGCCCATTCAGGGCGAGCAAACAGCTCATAAAATTTTACCCTCACTGTAGCCGTAACAGATAGCGGGGAATATGAAAAGCATCTTGCTTCACCCCTAAAGCCATTAATGTCAATTGCAATGGAGCCAGCAGGGATCCCTGAGGTAGTCCGGTCAAGATAAGGCGCTGGGATGAGGTAGTACCATTGATCTTGACTTGAATGCTTCTATTCTGTAGATATAATCTAATTAGATGTACCATTTTCAGTGAGATACCGGCTGAGATAAGTTTGTGTAGCAATCCGAAGTGCCATATTTTGTCAAATGCTTTGGATAGATCAAGAAAAATAGCTCCAGTGTATTGACGCCAGTTGTAACTGGTGGTAATATATGCAACTATTCTGAGGATTTGCTGGGTAGTACTATGGTGTTGACGAAAACCGAATTGCTCTTTAGGAAGGATGTTTAGTTCATTTACTGAAGTTTGAAGTCGTGAGAGGATGACCTTCTCTGCAATCTTACCCAAGTTGGAGATGAGGCTGATAGGACGATAATTGTGAGACAGGTGTCCTTGCCTGGCTTATGAATTGGGATACATCAGCCTGTTTCCAGGTGTGAGGAAAATAGCGAAACCTTAAGATTGCATTTATTATTATGGTCAGGTGCACTACACCTTTTCGGGGCAGCAACTTGATCACTCTATTTGTGATGCCACCTGGACCAGGAGCTTTTTTGTTCTTTAAATTTTTTTTATATGATATATTTCAGCAGGTGATGGTGGGAGCAATATGGTCAGCACCGGTATCAGGAAGTTTTAACGAGTGTCTGACCTGTCTGTGAATTTTATAGAAGTGATCGAAGTCTAAGTTTTCATATGAACGTTTGCACTGCTCTTCTGCCTTTTCTATGTTTGTGTGAACAAGACCCTGGTCAGAAAGTATAGTGGGAAGGGATCTGCCTTTGTTTCTGACATTTCACAGTAGTCCCCAGATAGAGTGATCAGTAGGTGAGATAGAAGCTAACTTTTCTTCCCATACTTGGTCTCTGTGAGCTTTGAGTGCATCTCTCACTGCCCCATTTAGTCTATTAAGAACTGTTTTGTCTTGTGGCGCGCGAGTGTTGTGAAATCTTTTCCTTGTTCTGTTTTTTTCTCTGATCAAGTTCATAATGTCTTCGGGCAGATAACCAGGCTTGGGGACAGATTTGTAGGAGGTGGCTGCCATTATAGCGGAGTTAATTTGTTGGGCGAGGCTTGTGACTGCGGTTTCAACATCTTCTTTTGAACTTATATGAGGAACAGGTCCAATGTAATCCTGGAGTACTTTTGACAATCTTTCCCACGATATAAATGAGTGAGAGGTAGGAGACGGGGATTCTTGTTTTCCCACCTGTAGTAGAATTGGATTATGATCAGATGACAACTCATTCAATGATTTTAGGCTGTACTGAAGTTTAATATCTTGCAGGATAGCTATATCCAGGATGTCTGCAGTGCCAAACGTACTAAAATGAGTTGGTTCGGTGGAGCCTGCCACCAGAGCATAGTTTGATCCTATGTAGTTGGAAAGGATGCAGCCATTCTTGTTGGTGGTTCCACAATTCCAGGTAGGGTGCTTGGAGTTTAAGTCTCCGGCAATAATGATGGACTCCCTGATGCCTAAGATGGCATTTAGATCAGAATGCAGTATAGTTTTTAAGGGTGGGTTGTAAGCTGAGTAGATTTTCAGTCTACCAGCCGAGCTAGTGAATATTTCCACGCCTGTGACCTCAAGGTTAGTGGTTGGAAGGTTGTTTACAAAATGGTGTTTGATATAATTTTTAATGAAAATGGCAGTGCCGCCGCCTCTATAGTTTAACCTGTCGGTTCTGTATACGATCTGAAGAGAGGCTGGAATTAGTTTGCTTCTATTCATCTATAAGTGCTGAGGATGGCCTGTGTTTCGCGTAGGAATCTTTTAGTGGAGGTTGCTTAAGGGTTTGACAGGCTGAAGTCTTGTAGCATGTTTGCTAGAGAGGTCGTAATACAGCTGTCAGGTTTGTAGGTGCTGTTGGCTGATTCTGTTCTGGTGTTGATTTGTTTGTATGGGCCACATCTGCATAACTTCTTGTTTGCCTTTGGCACCCTCATTCTTTTGAAGGCCTCCGACTGTGGCCGCCGAGCCTCCGGATCTGAAACTTAATTTCATGTATTATCGTTATATATTGTAATTATTGGAGACCTAAATAGGCTTGAAAGAATTTATGTTTGGTCTCTCTAGGGTATGGTTTCCCGACTACTTAAAAACAATACTATAAATAAATAAATAAATAAATAAATATATATATATATATATATATATATTTTTTTTTTTTTTGTTTGTTTGTTTGTAGACTCCTGTTTGTAGACTTCGCGTGATTCCTAAAATTAAACACAATATACTAATGCTTTATTGCCCTCTTCAGGAGGGTAATAAAATATTAGTGGTTCATAAAGAGGGCACTTTTCGGCACCTAAACATTACGTCACATTCGCGTTAATAGCCCGGGTGTACTTTTCAAAATGCATACACCTTTGAGCCCTTTGAAAAGATGTAAAGAGGGCGCAGCAGGTCAAATTCTTAGAGTTCTAAAACTGCTGAGAAGGTGAGGCTGGGTGAGCTAAAATTTTGAGCTCACTCAGCAGCTAGCAGCTGTGATTGGTTATTGTATCAACCAATCCAATTCAAAGTTGTCATTTGTCATGAGTTTCTGTTTTTGTTTACTGAGTTTCATGTGTGAAACTCATGCGTGTGTGAATTGTGAACTGACGCGGTAGCAAGTTTTTATACATAATATAGACAAGTTTTTAATATATAATTTTCCATAGATTTATAATTTTTCCCCATATTTGCAATGGAAAACAGTTCTGACGATCTACTGAATATCCCGTTTTCTGCCAGAACGTTTGCGGATTGTATGACTGTAGTTGAAGGAGGTAAACCTCGTCCTCCTCTCCTAAATTTACAGAGCATGCACAAAGATCTAAAACTGAGTATATGAGACACTTCTCTGTTCCACAATATAGTACAGTAGAATGGTTAACTGGATGTGAAGTGCGGCCAATGTTTTTTTTGTTGGCCATGCTGATTATTTTCCAGAGAGAGAGAGAGAGAGAGAGAGAGAAAGAGAGAGGCGTTTGGAATAAGCATGGATATTCTGACCTTAACCACTTAACAGCAGCAGTGCAAAAACATGAGGCTTCCAATCACATGTTCAATCATTTTTAAATCTCAAGATGTTTGGAAAACAAAGAATTGACAATCTCATCAACAAAGAAAGAAAGATTGAAGTTACCCGTCATAATGAACGGGTAAAGAAAAATAGAGACATTTTAAAAAGATTAATTGATACTGTATGCTATTTGGCTAATCCCCACCCCCCCCCCCCCCCACCCCCCCCCCCCCCCACCCCCCCCCCCCCCCACCCCCCCCCCCCCCCACCCCCCCCCCCCCCCACCCCCCCCCCCCCCCACCCCCCCCCCCCCCCACCCCCCCCCCCCCCCACCCCCCCCCCCCCCCACCCCCCCCCCCCCCCACCCCCCCCCCCCCCCACCCCCCCCCCCCCCCACCCCCCCCCCCCCCCACCCCCCCCCCCCCCCACCCCCCCCCCCCCCCACCCCCCCCCCCCCCCACCCCCCCCCCCCCCCACCCCCCCCCCCCCCCACCCCCCCCCCCCCCCACCCCCCCCCCCCCCCACCCCCCCCCCCCCCCACCCCCCCCCCCCCCCACCCCCCCCCCCCCCCACCCCCCCCCCCCCCCACCCCCCCCCCCCCCCACCCCCCCCCCCCCCCACCCCCCCCCCCCCCCACCCCCCCCCCCCCCCACCCCCCCCCCCCCCCACCCCCCCCCCCCCCCACCCCCCCCCCCCCCAATATCTTGGCCACATCATGAGAAACAGCAAATACCAACTTCTACAAACTATTTTGGTAGGAAGAATTGATGGAAAAGGAACTAGAGGAAGAAAAAGAATATCATGGTTTGACAACATCAAGAGGTGGACAGGAAAGAGCAGTGCACAACTGCTCAGATTAGCACAAGACCGCAGTTTGTTCGCCAAGATGGTCGCTGACCTTCGATAGAAGATAGCGATAAGAAGAAGATTTATACTTTGCAAACAAATCTCTTTACCTCTCCTCGTAACTTTTTTTAAAATTATTTATTTTTTTAATTATTTTAATTCATTTTTCAATTATTCATGTTTAGACTTTATAGGATCACATGCTATTCACTGTACTCAGCAAATTATAGGACAGTGATTTAAAAGCTCATTTAAAACAGCAAAAAAATTGGCTGTTTTAAATGAGAGCAAGATTTTACGTTTGGAAGCTTTTTTGTGCTTCTTATCAACACCTTTGTAATTAAACTTATATGAATAAGCACACATTTACTAATATTCATTAAGCGGCGAAATACGCAGAAAGCAAAATTTGTGAACCAACCCAATGTGTGATTTTTTCTGTTAAATTATAAAAAATAACAAAACTTAAATAATAAATAATAAAAATTAAATACGTTTCTTTTAAGATAAAAAAATCTACTTAGTTTTAAAACATTTTAAATTTGTTTTCATCATTTCACGGCCCCCTCAACAAAACTATGCCCCCCCCCCCCCCACCCAAGGAGGCCGCGGCCCACAGGTTGGGAAGGCAGTTACAGGACGCAAATGTTAATTGTTAATAATTCGTTTGCCATTAATGAAAGTATTTCTATTCCCACTTATTCTTTTCTTTCATTTCCCATTCTCACATATCTTATAAATGATGGTTTTCACCTTTGAGTAATTGAAATAGACCAATCAAATAAAGCTTCCTCCTTCATTGTTGTTTTCTAATAAATCCTAAAACAAACAGATTGTTCCTCCACTCTACGCAGATCTGGTTACAATTAATTGATAAATTAAAGTATTATTCAAAGTTACCCTGCAATTAATTGCATTGAACCAATTAGGATGAGCGCAGATGCGCTATGCACTCTAAAAACTTTCGCACTTCAATAAAAATGCAATAACACGGTCAAATTCACATGAATTTTGTAGCACAGGTTGCATAATCCACATGACAGCACACCTGACCGAAATCGGCACGCGACGCCACTGATAAGTTATATATACTGTATATATGATAAAAAAAAGAAAACAATACTTAGTCTATTCAGAGTACTAATGGATTATATGTTTACAACCTTTCGTGAGTGGAAGTCGACAAAAAGTTTAAGCATTCTTGAATAGCAACATAACTTATTGTTATAATTACAAACCAGAACCGAGTCTATTTTGGCATTTTACTTTAGATAATTTAATTTACCTACTCTTGTCATAAAGTGGTCTATCCAAAACAATAATAATAAACAATAATAATAATAATAAACATAATAATAATAAACAATAACTGTAATGAATAGACACAGGGATTCCAAGTATCAATTTTCATTAAATTCCATTTAATTTTACGGATTTCGAAACTTCTCCCAGAAGTTTGTACGTGAATGAAACCGGGAGAAGTTTCAAAATCTGTAAGGAAGAGAGGCGATACTCGTGGCACACATCCTCGCAGAACATCAATCACACTGTAGCTTGGCAAGTATCCTCCATGCCTTGCTTAGAAGAGAATACTTTCATCAGAATGTTCAAGGAGTCATTCGAGTTAATTCGCCCACACGACATATTAAATATAAATTGACGAATTATCCATCATAACATCCGGAAGGAACTGATTAGTGTATGTAACACCGGGAACCTCCGTTATGCGAGCAATCACATACAGGGTTTTCACAACAATGCATCGTTGCGCAAAACACTTCGCATGAAGTGTCCGTTGAAACGCGTGATTAAACTGTCAATCCATCTTCCCGAAGGCGCCGTCAAGCAAAAAGACAGCGAAACATGTCTAAAGAGCATTCGGTTTAAATTAATAAAGTTCTGCGAGTTCAACCTGCATGGTTGTTCATAGTTGAAATAAAACATCTTTCATCAGTCTTGAACTTAAGAATAAAACGGAGTGTATTACAACAAATGCATATAACTAAATACATGCATTAATGCATACTCCTATTGTTATTTACATACAATTATTCAGTCATTTTTTTTATTGATGATATATCCGACGGAAATATCGCTAATTTTCAGGAGAATTATCACTATGTCTGTGGTAATACGGTACTCATGGAATTCTATAAAATAATAATTCTTTTTTTTTTTTCTTTCGATGAGTAGATTGAGGTTTATGAAAAAACACCATTTCTAGGTGCATTTAGAAAAATGTGAGCAGCGATCAAAGGGTGTGTACATACGTAAGTAAATTTTTTCCTGGAATCTAAATAAACGAATTTTATTAAATTATATGATTTTAAATTTTTAAAATCCTTGAAATAAAAATTTTCATAGAATTTGCAAATTCTATAAAAATTTGCAAATTTTCACTTCCTTGATACTGTTCCCTATGGAATAGTAGTATATCGTTGAAGTATGTCAACTTTTGGAGTGTCAACTACTTTTCAGTTTACTAACTTTTCATAGCAAGCTGTCAAATACTTTTGAAAAATCTAGAACGACCACATTATCTACATTCCTCTCACAACTATTCTTGTTTCTCTATCAAAAAATCTGTGCAGATTACAAAAACAAGACTATCACTAAACAAATCTCTGTTCATCTTCACAAATTATTTTATCCTTATCTGCCTAATTCTGTCTCCCAGACTTTAAGAATAGTACATAAATAATGCATGAATAATAGTGGTAATTATTCGATTTCTTTTGTTCGACTCAAGGTAGGATCTGTTTGAAGTGATTTTAGTGAAAACTAATATTTTAGATGTGGACTAGAATTTTCAAATTTGGGTTTAAATTGGACCATTTTTCCCGCAAAATTAAGGCAAAAACATTTGAGACGATACCAATTATCTCGACAAATGACAATGAATACTGTCTACAGAAATGTTAACCAACTATTAAAATATTTTTAACTGAAATTAATCTCACTCGAAATGTCTTATTCAATCAAAACTGAGATCATCCGGCCGATATATTTCCTCAAATTCTTAAATATTAGATTTGATCAAAATCGATTCACCTGATATCTAGTGCTTCCGTAAGCTCCGTTGGATGGACGGCCAGGCATGACGAAGCTGACAGGTTCTGTTTCCTCTTGTGAGTGTGCACTTAAAATACAACTTTGTGCATTAAGTCGCTCGGAAATAAATAAGTCACTGTATAAGATCGCTATTACGAAACATCATTCTATAGCTGTCTTGAAATAATTCCATTTTTGTTTTTCAGTTTTTGCTAATACTTGCAGTTTCCAGGACAGAGAAAAAGAAAGCAAAATGCTCATACTCGCACAAAATATGGATTCTACAATTCGCGTGTGAATGACGACACAAATGAACTTCGTTTGGCATTTTGCCCACCGCCTCTAGAAACAAACCTGGGAGGTACTGAATATCAACTCATTACGTCACGCGAAAAGCCACTGGTTACTTCTGAACCTGGCAATAATTTATATAGATATAAAAGGAGAAAAAGAACCTGCAGAAGTGAAGAAATGTTACTTTTGTATTTTGTATAGTTTTATCTTACTTCAGGTTACAAAACGGATGTTTCATTTAAAAGAGAAACGGCAGTGTTTGTGAGTGGAAATATCACTAGAAAGCCAATTACAACCATTATTATTTTATTAGTGACGCCTCCAAGGGCTCTTTACAAGAGGCATCTCCATCTCAACCCACCCTCTACGATATTAATCCTTCATCCACACACACACACACACACTGCATTATCTAGTAATTAAGGGTATTGTTATGTGTAAAATGCGTTTGTTCTCTGGCCGATTTTCTAGTAGACAGGATGAAAAATCCTACCTCCGTATGAAATCGGCTAACTCACCTTAGAATGAAAAAGCCCGTATAAGATTCCTCTATGCATGACGAGAATTAAAGTCATGTGTTTTCCAATTGAAGGCCGCAATGTTCAGGAATTCTTCCAACGGCGTAACGAAGGCTCAAAAGGAAGTAGCAAAATACTGGATTAATATCAAACATTTGTTTTGCATTATGAATTCTTTACTCATATTTAGTCTGTTACGATTTATTCAGAAAGCAAGATTTGACAGCTGTCGATCTGAATTACAAAAGAAGCAACCAGTATACGTTATGTTGACAAAAATATTTGGATACCTAACATGAAAATTCCGGATCTCACCACATGCAAATATTCAGGGAGTGTCTGCATAAATCTGGTAATAAAAGATAAGATGTGCTGAATTTTTTGATGTTTTGCACTGTACTCGATGTCAAGATGCCACATTCAGCTGAACTGAGAGACTTCCAACGTGGGATAGTAGTTTAGTCACATCTATGGTTTTTCTGTCCGTGACGTTGCTACCCGTCTCAGTATACTTAAACCCACTGTTCATCATGTCATTCGTAGATGGAAAGTTGATGGTGTTACCTACTAGCACCACAGCAGGTAGCACTATCGACACTCACTGAACGAGATCGACGAGCTCTATCTCGGAATGTTCGAGCATTCACCACTTCATCAGCAGCGGACCGTGCAGTTAACCTGCAAAGTACTGCAAAATACTGCAGGGACATCTGTCAGCGCTAGAACTGTCCGCAGAGAGTTGCATGCCTTAAGTTACCAAGACAGAGTTGCTGAGAACAAACCACACATCAACCCTCCCCTCCCCCCTCAACTCCAAACGACGTTTGGATTGATGTCTTTCACACCGTTCATGGACTGTAGATGATTGGAAAAGGGTTCTGTGGAGCGACGAATCACACTTCCAAATGTTTCACTCTGATGGTCGTGTTTGGATCTGAATATTAACCTGGGGGAACGATTCCTCAATCCCTGTCAAGTTTGGTGGCTCAGGAATGATATGGGAGTGTTTCAGTTGGATGGGGGGGCTTGTCTATTGTTGGATGTGCCAAAACCCATCCTGATGTCTATCTAGATATACCGGACAACTTCATGCTTCCGACGCTGTGGAAGTACATCGGCAGTGACCCTTGCATGTTTCAGCATGACAATGCTTTATACCATATTGTACTGCTTGTCCGAGACTGGTTTTCACAAAACAACGTTGAAGTATTGGACTGGCCAGCTTAGAGTCCAGACCTCAACTCCATCGAACAGCTTTGAGACTAATTAGAACGCCAAATTCGCTCCAAACCACAGCGGCCGTCATGAGCATCAGCAATGCGGATAGCTTTGCGTAAAGAATGGAACAATATTCCTGTTGCGAATCTGAAATTGGCTGAAAGCATGCCCCAAAGGGTAGTTCCTGTCATTCAAGCCAAAGGTAGTCCCAATCAGTACTAGAAATGTAATTAAAACACATTTTTTTCGCACAACTAGGTGTCCAAATACTTTTGTCAACATAGTGTATAAGTTAAATATAATATGTGTGTGTGTGTTCTACTGTCCAGTTTGCCAGTTTTGTGGGATAAAAAGCCCGAGTTAAAAATCAGAAGTAAAATCAGAAGGTGAGATAAATAAAATGTATTTTATAAATCATGCAGATTAACTTTGAAGTTAAAGAAAATGAAAGTTTAATTTTATCTAAAAATGCTGAAATTGTATCGTTAACAGACGCTCTACGAGATGGAGGACTATTTTTTTAAGAATACAATGGCTATCTTCGAAAAATTTCCCTTCTAGACTAGCACATTGTTTCAAACATAATTAAAGGTTTTCGAAGCAATTTTCAAGACCGGTTTATGCAGTCTCTCGAATGACATTCATTGACGCCACCAAGAATATATATATATATTCTTGTTCTTCCCAGAATTGTAATCCTACTTTGAAGGTCGATTTTTAGTAGTGGAAGACGTCATGGTGGCGACAATGAATGTCATTCGAGAGACTGCATAAACCGGTCTTGAAAATTGTTTCGAAAACCTTTATTTATATATATATATATATATATATATATAAAATAGTATTTTTTACCATGGGTATAATAAATGTTAAAGATACCAAGCAAATTTAAACCTGGTTTTTACTCCATTTCCCAAGTAAGCAAACAGATAAACAAGTCAAGTTTGCGCCTGCAAGTGTTGCAAGTCTAGCTGACCTTACACGTAGTGCAAGACCAAGGCAACTCATGGTAAAAGAAGAATAAGCTCTGATCACTAATCTTAATATTTACCCTTAATGCAAAGCACATCTCCTGGAGGAGATGTATGATGCTTTGTATTAAAGGCAAGGGGCCACTACACAGACCGGTTTCGACCTTTATTGAGGTCTCATCAGTCATCTTCATCATCATCATCATGCGTATCAAGGATTTAGGCCTAGCATGGCTGTACCGGCCTTGGAAGTCATCGTTGAATCGTTTAAGAGGACGTCCTGGTTTTCTTTTTCCTAATGGCTTGTACTTGAAGGCTTGTTTTGGTAATCTTTCTGTTTTCATTCTTTGAACGTGTTCCATCCATTTATGTTTATATTTTCTAATTTTTCTATTACTGGTTCTTGGTTTAATTCTTTCATAATTTCTTCGTTTCTTTTGTGATCAAATAAGGTATACTTTGCAGTTTTTCTCGTAAACTTCATTTCTGCTGTTATTAATCTTTGTTTGTCTTTTTGTTTTATTGTCCAGATTTCGCTTCCATACATTAAGATTGGCAGGGCTAATGTATTGTATACTTTTAGTCTGGTTTGTTTTTGAACTAGGTTTGGTTTAAATATAGAGTTAATTACACCTGTTATTTTTAAATATTTTGCAATTTTTAGGTTTATATCGTTTTCATTTTCATAATCAGTTATGCATCCTAGGTTGTTAAATGAATCCAGCTGTTCTAAAATCTTGTTATCTATTACTATTTTAGTTCTTGCTGGATCTTGTCCTTTAAAGGCCATAGGTTTTTGGTTTTTCTGTTTATATTATCATGCCATATCATGCCATATATATATATATATATAAAATGATAAGCCTTTTTATGTAACATTTTTGTGTCATGTTTTTTGTCAAGTTATTTGAAACGTTTTTTATATATATTATATATATATATAATATTTTATATATATATGATAAGGTTTTCACGTTGTTTGTTGTTGTTGTTAGGAAAATGACTTATAGGACTTAAAAAATAGAAACTAACTAATTTATTTTCAAAGGCACTACTAGTTTCGTCTTTTTAGAAGACTTCATCGGGTGCATAATCAGGGGCGGCTCGCCTATAGGGCCATAGGAGCGGGCCTCACCTATATTTGTATAACTAGCCAAATAATTGTAGTTTTAAAAAATATGTTTCCTGTAGTTATTATTTTTTGATCTATTTCCAACACGTTTTATTGTTTAATAAAAAAAAAAAATCACTGTAGAGTTTTGTGGCAATATTGCATAATGCGACTTAGTACGGTCTCTGGGGCGAGCCACGGCTGGGCCCTATTTTATACGTGTAGAACACACGATACACGATCGCTAGGGCAAGTGCCCTAGCGATCGTGTTTGTTTACCGGGCGCAACGCTTATCTTGGGGCCAGTTTAGTCTGGCTCAGTCACTGCGTTTGTACGTAAATAGCGCGCGATTCTTTCATTGTCTTATTATTTATTCTCGTTGTTGATCTGTTTTATTGTTTTTAGCGTGCTTAATTATTGTTGTCGTGTTTTGTTATAATTTATTTTAAAGTTTAAATTTTTTTACATCCATAAACAATACATTTTAACTATGAACAAAATCGATAGTTTATTGGAAAAACGTTTCTCGTTATTTCTCGGAAGTTTCGACATTGATTTATAAAATAAATAATAACGTTTTTGTTTTAACATTTGAAAAATGAAAACATTTTGCAGGGCGGCCAGCTGGAGTCGAACCAGCGTCTTTGGATTTCCGGTTCATTGCTCTAGTCCGTTGAGCTTCTTCTTCTTCTTCTTCTTCTTTTTTTTTTTTCGCTAGTCCGTTGAACTATGCCTGCAACTGCAAATCTTTCGAGTTTTCGTGTTATTAATACGTCGAGCCCATATATGTTACGTCTTAACAATTTTAAAAAATCAATAGCTCAATGCATCAGCGGATTCTGACTAAACATTATTGTAATAGAAATAATAACTATAAATCAATAATAGAACCCACTATATAAATATAAAAAAATTAAGTTTTTTTGGACCCTGGCCCCACCTGTTTCTATTGTCACCAGCCGCCATTGTGCATAATACATAGAAGAAAAAGGAGATACATAAAAAACATTACTTGGGTACATCACCAAAGTTCTAAATTATTAACAGATTGCTCACATTAGAAGGAATTCGCAGACTAGCTGCGTTGTTGTTTCTCGTGAACGAGGACATGGTTTCGCGATCGCTATACACGAAGGCTAGTCTGCGAAGTTGATAATTGAACATCGTGTCCAACATCAAGGAACTGCAACTCTGATATTGTTGATAATAGTTCGTTGCATGGTGTATGTTTTTATTTACTCACTTTATCTTACCAAACAGAAAAAGAAAATTGGGAATTTGTTATTATTACTATAATAAAAAATGCTCTCCCTCGATGAGTCTTTGGACTCCCTGGAGGTGTCAATAATAATAATAATAATAATAATAATAATAATAATAATAATAATAATAATAATAATAATAATAATAATAATAATAATAATAATTATAATAATTATTATTATTATTATTATTATTATTATTATTATTATTATTATTATTATTATTATTATTATTATTATTATTATTGACACCTCCAGGGACTCATTGTGGGAGGGCACACAACTCCACTTACAACTATCATTAGGTGCGAAATGTATAATACCGCAATAAAAAGCTCGTGTTAAATCTCACAGAATGTTGTAGAACTCGTAGTATATCAATGTGGATGGATTGAATAGTAGATTGAAAGGAAAAAAAATTAACATTCTATCCGAATATTTGTGGATTTTGTTGTCCGCCCTCACAGTTTTCTGACAGAATTTTTTTGCTATCAGGCGCTTCATATAATTTCAATTTAAATGGCTAATTAACGATCATCCACTCAGAAATCAATATAGCTGATAAAGACATTTAGTGTTATGGAAGGAAACAAAAAATTCAAAATTTAAATAACTATCAACGTCCACTACAGTAAAGTTTCTGCTTCAACGCGTTTATCCCTTTTGAAGGTTATGTCAAGAATGTCCATTATTTTTAGGTGCGTTTCGCAAAATGCATAAGCATCTACCTTTCCGGGTCGTTTTGTCTGTCAATTCGTGCACATTCCGAGACTCCCACCAATGAGATTTCACTCTGATCTGGTATTTGGAATACTGTTAAAAATCTGTTCTAGCCATTCTGTTTTTATTTCAATCGGCATATGCAAGAGCACAAAAGGGAAGAACATGTGGAAACTATACATTGCAATAACTCTTTGTCTAATTTGAATTTAGTAAATTCAAATTAGACAAAAGAACGTGGAATTTCAAGCAAGTATTCACATATTTTGGCCCCGCGCCCACTAGTTAATAAAAGAACTGATGGCTAATTGACGATGGAACAGGTAAAAAAATGTAATATTTTAGTCCAATATTTCATCTACAGAAACTAAGGCATGTTCAAGAATAAAATTATTAAAGGGTAAACAAAGAAAACTGAACAAGAACGTGAATTTCAAGCAAGTATTCAAATATTTTAACCATGCCCCCCCTCCTAGGTACAGTCAAAGGTGAGTAGGGTTGTTTTTTTTATTTTTAAATAGAGTACTGTCGTGCTCCATATAATCATAAAAAAACAACAATCTTCCATTTAAATAGAGGTATGGATAACGGATAAGCTTTATCTTTTAGAGAGCAGACAAGATAAGCTAGTTTAAATACTGGCTTTTGAGCATTTTGTAATTGTCATTTATTATCTGTGATAAACACTTAGTAAATACCATATATATATATCTGCTTATGCTCTACACAACATTCCTATTCTAAACAAATTTGATGTGAAAAATGCAAATATATGGGAACATTGTCATCCTGTATTTAAATCGCCCAAAACCTGGCCCCTTTTGATTGTACGCAGAGGGAGTAGTCAAAATATTTAAATATTCGCTTGAAATTCGGTGTTCTTATTCAATTTACAGTTTAGCTTTCTATCTTTACACTTTAAAATGCCTCAGTTACTGGAGAAGAAAATATTATTGTTCTTATTATTACAGGCTTATATTCTCGCCGTCAGTAAGAGAAAAAAAAAATCATGTATAGAATAGTGAGTGAAAAAATATCCACATATCTGGAGAAATTTGAAATGATGTCCAACGCTCAATAAGGATTTCGTAAAAAAAAAAAAAGAACCAGTATCTTATTGGAAGAGCTTTGTAATATAATCAGTACATCCCTGTATAAAAACCACTTCGTGCTGGCACTTGCTCTTGACTTCCCTAAAGCTTTTGACACCACAGAGCACACAGTTTTTTTTTTTTTTTTAAACTCGATGCGGTAGGCATAAGAAGAAATTCCACAACTGGCTTGAAGACTTTCTGAAAAACAGAACCAACATTACAAAAATAAATCGCACCTAAGCAAAAGAACTGAGATTAATTGTGGAATTTCGCAAGGGACAATCTTATCGCCATGCCTTTTCAATATTTTTGTAAATGATCTATCCAACCTATAGCTATACAGTGACATCTACTAATGCGCAGGTAACACACTAATCATAGCCATATACAGAGACCGATCGATGGGCTTACATTTACAGACAGACTTCAACATAATCATTGATTGGCTCACGCGTAATTCTGTCGAAATAAACAGCAACGAATCTCAACTCACAATATTTAGAAACTCTCCGATAGCTACAGATCTCTCAAACATGCTAAGAAATGTCATACTTCACATTGCCCAAAGAAAACAAAAACCTGTACTCGCCCAACAATCCAGAAAATTACAAACCTCAAATATTAATTAAGCCTGCACTTGGGCTACAGTATGCCGATGGAGCCCACGTATTAATTATACACACACACAAAAAAAAAAAAAAAACTGCGGATATTACTCTTTAAAATGCTCTACTTATAAGACATGTTACCTACAAATATTAGGAAAATCATTTACAGATCCTTAGGTGAGTTTATACTGAGATATGGAATATTTTGCTATGGTTCTGCATCGCAATACTTAATGAAAAACATTAAATAGGTCTTGAGTGCCAAAATAGTACCCCTCTTTTGCATCCATCAAGTATACCAACAGTCGACTTCTGACTACAACAAATCTTAGACATTACACTATCATGCTAAGACACTACTAAGTTGAAAATTATACTCTGAATAATTTGATCTGTATTATACTTGTAGACAATGTTCTAAGAGCACACAGTTCTCATTTAGGCTTATTCTTTTTAGACCTCCCTTCCCATAGAGCCTCAGTAGCTCAGTCAGTATAGACGAAGCCCTTTGGTCGGAAAGTGGGTTCGATTCCCATCCATGACGTGAGGAACAACCTTTATCTGGTCTTTTTCGACTAAAGGTTAGTTAGCCCGTCTCACACGGTGGTGGAGGGTTTATCTCCTGGAAACTCGGGTTTTTCGTCCCTCAGAATAGGCAAACCGACTCCGTGAACACACACTTCAACAGACATTAATCCCCCCCCCCCCAAAAAAAAGTTTTTCCCCAAGGCTCTGCGGCAAGTCGGTTGGGATCGCGCGTAAAGTCGCATCATGTAAAAAGGCCGACCCCAGATAGATGGGATAAGGCACAAGATGAAGAAGATGATCCTCCCCGACTCCCTCCAGTCGCTTTCCCATATTCGTGCGGTTGCTGTCATTTTCTATACGTATTTCCATGGGCGTCGCTTACTGAACTGGCCACTACCATTCGTCCACTTTAATGATGTACGAAGACGGGGGGGGGGAACTCCCATATATAGTTCACCTCTAAACTTATCGAACCAGCTTCTCATCATCATCCTTCATTTCCTAAACCTCTGCTCTTAAAACAGTCTATGTTTAAACAGTCAAACAATCATTGGTGAAAACAGCATGGACTGTTTTCACCAATGATTATAACCCTCAGATCTTCAAGAAACATATCAACCAATTCATTTCTTCTTTCTAACCACTTACTCACACACGGCGCTCTCGTGTCATAGGTCTTGGGACTTCTCCTGTATATATGTGTGTGTGGGGGGGGGGGCTGATGTATATAACAAAAATGTGATTAATTGTCGTTGCTACAGTTATTCCAAAAGCGAAAGAAATGCGCTTGACAGAATTTTAAAAACGCAACAATAAAATAATATTTACCACTTTTTTTGCTGTAAATGAAGCCTATCATTCGCAAAACAATTCAAAATACTAATCTCCATCGTTAAATCATTCCTAGGTGGAAGACTGATCGATGAAAAATTCTTTTTTTTTTCCGTAGTACCTCCATACTTTATCGGTAAGAACTTGAAATTATATATTTTGCTATCACTGGGCAATTTCAATGACAAAACGATTTGAATATTTAATTCTTACCAAACCTATGAAAGTTAATGAAATTTAAAATTAGAATCGGGATTAAAATTTGGAATCCTTTCAACCGGATCCTTTTAAAGTCAAAATTGGAAAAACAAAATTGTTTTTCCAATTTCCAGATGCCGCAAATCTACTCTCAAGTGCTGTGATAATGAATAATGTGGCTACTGTATTTGTATAATGAATGCGATAAATACGAAACGCGCACTTTTTTGTTTTAATGATAATTTAGGATGATTTCCATACTTGATTATAGCTGTTCATACTAAAGTGATTTAAAAAGCAATCAGTATATCATAATGCAAAAGGAGTGTTAAAATATTCAAGATGTGAAAGGAATGAAGGAACTTTTTATAGTTCGCCCACCGATTAGAGATCCTTCGACACTTCTGCGCATCTCAGAAAAAGAAGAATCCATTCCGATAATAGGGTAATCAGTCCGTATTGTGGGATGAGTTGTTTATTATTACCGGTCGGAACATTAACTTCTCTTTTATGATTATTGTAGTTAACTATGTTGCTTGTATAACAGTTGAAAACCTTTACCTATAAAGCACGTGATTTCGCGTGTTGGCGACCAATTCGGACGTCCTTCAGCATGAATCGACTATTCTTGGAAAGACGCGAAGCAGGGACCTACAAACGGTGGGTGAACTATACTTGAGGTAATTTCTTTTCTCTTGACTACCACTCACACACACACACACACACACACACACACACACACACACACACACACACACACACACACACACACACACACACACACACACACACACACACACACACAGCATTGATTTGCTTTAAGTTCTACAGCCTTTCGTGTATGGGGGTGATTAAAAAAAATATAAATGCAACCCTGTTTCGTTGGGGTAGAGAAAATTTACTACGCCATCAGTTTCTCTTATCACGCGGATGCCAACTACATTTCCTGATAATTAAACATCCACGCTGGCTCTCTGCCAAGCATTTACACTAGGCACATATTATAATGTGTATAATATGAATGCGCTATGCACATCATTATGCCTCTCAAATAGCTTCCTGATAAATTCAATGACAAAACAGAATTTCAAATAAAGCAGTACCATTCTATAATACCCTAAGTGAAAGGAAACAGTTGTTTCGTTTGACAATCCATTTTGGACAACAATTTTTGAGTTCATTTATCGAAAACGGTCCGTTTGAGAAATTTAAAATTCCTGCTAAAAATTAGCAGGAATTAATCAACCGAAAAGGTTGATTATTTTGAAGCTTACGAAATTCCCGTCCAACGCTCTTTTGATAATAACTGATTTAAACATGAAAAAAAAATGACCCACATTTGGTAAATTATATAAAGAAACAAACATAAAGAAATCGATAAAAGAAGGAGTAAGAGGAAGAGTTAAAAAATCAAAGCTAACATACATACCTTAAACAGGAACTAATTTTGTATTCAAGTTGTCTCTAAATGCTTTTATCTATTTACAGTATACTATGCTCGACAGAGGAAACATTTTAGTAAGCAGTTAAGGGAAGTAGATATTAGAATGGGAGTATTCCGCGTGATGCTTAGAAGATAAAAATTTCGCCTTTCATTTTCGTCTTACTAAATCCTAGAGCGATGATATTATTCTCCCCCACGAAAGTATTGATCAGACTTGCCAGTCAAAAAAAAAAAAAAAAAAAAACTTGTTGCACAGGATTGAGACTTGGATTCGAACACCACCTAAGATACGAGGAGCATTTATATTGGTTTTTGAACTGAAAGTACGAAATTCGTAGAATCGTTTTCTTAAGAAAGTCAAGGTTTACTTCCGCAAAAAATATAAATAAATAAAATAAATAAATAAACCAACGGGAGAACAGTTAAACAGATGTGATATGCTCACTTCATATCCTCAATTGCTTTGGCGTATAAGTATAGTTCAAGATGCATTTTAAAAGACTGATCCATATCCTAAATTTAACTGACAGTATAATTTAGGTCTTGAAACGAAAAAGATGTACAGTAATAGCGTCCTCATGCAAAAATGTGAATGGGATTTGCAGTCAACGAAAGGAAGTCACTGATATATGTTTCGCGTGTATGAAGTAGTCAGTTCATTAGGTACACCAACCTAATAGCGAGTTTCAGTACAGCCTCATCTCGTCGGTG
Source organism: Typopeltis vanoorti (assembly GCF_054136105.1). Taxonomy (NCBI): domain Eukaryota; kingdom Metazoa; phylum Arthropoda; class Arachnida; order Uropygi; family Thelyphonidae; genus Typopeltis; species Typopeltis vanoorti. Next base: position 49,955,821 of record NC_143554.1, read on the forward strand.
CGCAGACTTCACGAGGCGCGAAAACGTTCCTCGGGAATTCTGTTCAATGATAAATGAAATAATCGCATCGAGCAGTTGATAGACTATATAACACATTTGCAAACATCCACGTTATAGTAGGATTCGAACTCACAGTGTGTAAGTTAAGTGAGTAAAGATGCAATCCAATCGCCAAACAAGTTCACACACGGCATGATGGACAGCATGTTGAAATCAGGTGAATGAGCAAACCACAGAAGTGTGGTAAAATCACCCGCTCACTCAAAGGGGAATGATCTTTGTCTTGTGATATGGAGTAAGGAGTATTATCGACCTTGACGCAACAATCAAGATGGATAATGTGCCATATCACGAGACAAAGATCGTTATGATATGACGCATTATTCAGCTTGAAGTAACCGTTACTATATGCATAAACTGTGAATGCAGAGGGGGATGCACCTAATCAGTAACAATGTTCAATAGATTGCAGAGTTCTGACATCACTCTGCTGGAAACATAAACTAAGATCATAGGATCAGACATTCTCTTTGCACTTCTTAAGTATCCAGTGTTTCTGTGCTCAATATGCTCCAAATGTTGGATTAATGCCAAATTATTCTTTTTCTACTCATCTACTGGGGAAACGGCATCGTCTGAACTTACATTTCTCAAAATTGGAAATTTCTCCAAGTTGCTTATCCCATCGGTTGTTAGCATCCGATGGAGTAGGCGAATAGATTCTCTTTAATTCTCAATGCACACGCATCACTGAAACATATTTTGCGCACTATAAAAAAAAAAAATAATTACTGTTTCACTATCCCCATCTAAACGCTAATTAGAATGAGACAGGTGAGTATGTGACAAAATTGTGAAAAACTATCTTTGGCTGGGCCGTCGCATCCCCCCCCCCTACTAAACTACCAAGGCAACGCCTAGGAGCAGCAAGATTCTTGATTCTGATATTCCTTTTTAGTCGTTTTCCGATCGTAGGTGACTTTGTACGCTTGCCCACAAAGTATTCCTGGTGAGATTTTTACAGGGTAGTTCACCATTGCTTTTCCACAACCCCGTAATTTTATCCGGGCTCGGGACCGGCATATGGCCGGGACGTATTCATGACTGTAATCCGTGTGTGTTCATGTAGCCGGTTTGCCTGCTTGTGGGATGAAAAACTCCAGATAAACTGGGGGAAAACACCGCTGTCCACGACCAAGTCCGGCTAACTTGGCTATGGCTGAGGAAGATCCTTAAGCTCCTCACATCGTCGACGGGAATCGAACCTAGGACACTCCTTCCCCAGGCATATGGTTGCGAAGCGCATAGCCACTAGGCTAACAGCGCGGACGCAACAAGTTTGGAGGGTGGCAAAACCGGCAAAATTGCATTTTAAACAAACAAACAAAAACAAAAAACACCATTGTTTGTTTTCATTTTTTTCTAGGAGAAGCATATACCCTAACAACGTTCCCATCTTTGGTTAGGCAACTATAAATGACTTGGTTTGGAAAACATTTACAAATCGTTACCAACTTAAGAAGGCTTAGTAACGCTCTTTATGAAGGACGAATGCTGGTCTTGAAATTCACGCTTGCTCTTGTTATCATTCAGGGAGTGAGAGGTGGATTGAAGTCTAATTAGCGGAATAATGAATTATTGACCATTTAAAACTATATATTTAGAAATTTATGTACATTTAATCATACAAATACAATATTTATTTTATGAATGATATTCTATCTTTTTCAATTTAGCTACTTGAATACAAATTCTACCCTACGGTTCTTCTTTATGAACTGGTCAATAACATCGTCATAAAAAGTTGGTTGTAACTTAATTTTCCCAAGCAGCACGCACACTTGTAAAGGCTGGCTGAAGCTCACTGGATAGAGCTACATTGACTGCGTGTGGCCTGTATTTAAGCAACAGAGTGAGACGACGAGCGGAAATGCTATGCGTGCGCATGAAATCACAGCGCTGTAGCGAGGACCTGGAAACTCCCACAACCGAGCAAGCCAAGGTAGCTTTGACTATACGAGCAAGCATCGGCCTTCGATACACAACGCAAAGTTCAATTATTGTCGCGCAAGCTTAAAACGTCTTCCGTTTACAAAAATAAAAGCCTAAATGGAATGCTTATAAATGCATGCATTTATTAACAAATAAATAGTACTTCTTTCTCAAGTAATGAGCTTGTGTAACAAGCTGACTAACTCAGTCGTCGCTAAACTGTGATTTTACAATCCTACAAACAAAAAAAAATGGCCAAATATTGCAACAAGAATTGGCAAAAAGGTAAATGTTTTGTACTCCAAGTGCGTGAAACAGTATTTCAATTTCGAAACTCGATGTTACAAATCGTATACTACTGAATAAGCAACTAGCAAAGCACTGTTTACTAAACAAACCAAATAAATTTTGAAACCGAATAATTACTGTAGTTTGTCTGTTGATTTAGATTAGAACTTTCGTTTCCACTTCAGTTCACATGAGTTCGAATTCGAAGTTTGAACGCGAAGAATTTTCATATGAACTTTGACGGCGAGTTATCCGGTTTCATACGGAAATAGCTCCTCTCTCTATCTCTCTCTCTCTCTCTTTCCAGGAACTTGTGTTTTTCTTCCGTAAAACAGGTGCAATTCAAAGAACACACATATCTAATACATTCTTCCCATTATGACAAAAACCTAATTAGTCTTTTGCAGTCGAAGAGCGCATGTCCCGTCATTCTTCCAACTGAGATATGGAGGCTCTTTAATTACATACAGGAAGGAGGGAAGAAAATACAAAAACACCAATACCAGCCAATAATAACAGAAACAGCAAAGTTGAATTAAAATGTAATGATCTGACCTGAGACAAATAAGCGTGAAAAGAAGGCGGTAGGCAGTGAAAGCAGAGCTACTTTAAATAAATAAATAAATAAATAAATAAATAAATAATCTCATATGCATAACTGATATCTGGTAACAAAATCAATTAAATGTACTTCTTTGAACAAATCCATATTATCTACATTCCTTCGTGAAGAAGGTGGGAATCTTATTAGTAACTTTATAAATAATAAAAATAAATAAAATTAAAATAAACTATAGGAATAAATTCAAACCGCTCGAAAAAGAAAACATTTTTGAAAAGTGCTACTGTTGCTGTTTTCTGAGAAACTATTATTTTTAATTTATTTAAATAAATTAAAACATAAATTAAAGACATTCATAACTTTAATTTGCTTAATTTAAAAACCATACTTTAAGTCGATCACTGGGCATGCTCCTCGTGCTTGATTAAGTCTTTATCGTATTATTATTACTTGACACCTCCAGGGATTCATCGTGGAATGTTAATCCACTCCACACAACTCACCATTTTCACTACTAATTAAGTGCTACAACTTAAAACATTTTAATGAAAAACTGAAAATATAGGCGTTGGCATGAAGACAAGAGCAAAATTAATTTCTGATTCCATTATTTAAAAATTAAAACGTACAAATTGTATCCCCGTTGGCTCTACTACAGATATGATGATGCTGACATGCTATTATATACATTTCGCCTCTTTTAGAAATATCAACTCTAGTCAAATGAATATTGACAGGCTGCAAACAATTTGATATCAGAATATGACGCTTAATTTGAAAAATACTCTCTGAGGAAGTTACTGATATTCTGCTGTCAACATTATTAATACAAACTCAAATATTTACTACTTACTATGCGAGTTCAGGTGCACGTGTTCAATATTCATCAATAAACATCTTTGTACTATCAGCGGGGCTTGATAGTACAAAGGCTGAAATAACTGGACTTAGAAATAAAATTTACTTGAACTTAATAATCTCATTATGTTAACTACTGTGAATATTATGGCAAAAGATGTACAAGTAGCTAACCAAGCTATTTTTACATCATTTGTCATTATATATAAAATCGATAAATAAATTACTGTACTATATATATATATATATATAATTTACTGACCATTCCTCTTGTATTTGCCATTATTTATATTTTCTTTTTAAGCTGCAAATACTTTCAAACACGTATTTGTATTATGTATTTCACGACACACGACACTTTATCAAAGTTATAAAACTTAATCTAACTCTCCGAGCAGGCGAACAACCGAAGATAAACAGACGAACTGTCTCTTTGGGTTAAATCTATGTCAAAGAATGAAATGTATTTAGAGGAGTGCGCCATCTAGCGGAATAATACTTATCGTTGGTGACGTTCAGGCTTCAACTTTGCACTACTGGGCATTTCGTGTCTACCGAGGAAAATGTAGCAGAGTTCTTAATAGAGCGTTACTGCAAGTAATTAGCGTATTTATTCTTAACATTAAGAATTAAATTAAGCAATAAAATCCATTGATCACTATTTAGAAATTAAGCAATTAAATCCGTCAATCACTATCTGTAATCTTTCATCTTTTACATGAAACGTAAAATTTGTTATTTGTAACAAACAGTAATAACTACGGGAAAACAAGAAGGTATACGGAAATTTTGTAGCAGAAATTTGAAAAATAAAATATTCATTATATTTTTGATACTGTTATATAACAATTTAAATTGCGATTAGGAAAACGCATGTTTTCCTAATCGCAATTTATATATATATATATATATATATATATTAGGATAACCAAGCAATTTTATATGCTTGGTTATTTTAGCTCCTAATCCCAAGTATGCAAACAATTAAGTTTGCGCCTGAAACAAAGTTCAAGTCTAAAGATGGTACAACACCAGGGCAACTCATTGTAAAGGTGGCTAAAGCTTTGATCACTATTCTTAGTATTTTCCCATAATGTAAAGCACATCTCACTAGAAGATGTATACTGCAATGCATTATGGGTGGGGTCACTACCCAGACCGGTTTCGACCTTTTTTGAGGTCTCCTCAGTGAGTAGCTAGACCCTAAATACCAAGGTTTTAGTAATACAAAGCCTTATCAACTTTACCTATATAAGTTGCAACAAGGTGTATTAAGTTTTAATAAAAATCTCTGGAGGAGATATTGATGGGAATAAATTTTTAACTTGGGTATATTGTATATTAGGATAACCAAGCAATTTTATATGCTTGGTTATTTTAGCTCCTAATCCCAAGTATGCAAACAATTAAGTTTGCGCCTGAAACAAAGTTCAAGTCTAAAGATGGTACAACACCAGGGCAACTCATTGTAAAGGTGGCTAAAGCTTTGATCACTATTCTTAGTATTTTCCCATAATGTAAAGCACATCTCACTAGAAGATGTATACTGCAATGCATTATGGGTGGGGTCACTACCCAGACCGGTTTCGACCTTTTTTGAGGTCTCCTCAGTGAGTAGCTAGACCCTAAATACCAAGGTTTTAGTAATACAAAGCCTTATCAACTTTACCTATATAAGTTGCAACAAGGTGTATTAAGTTTTAATAAAAATCTCTGGAGGAGATATTGATGGGAATAAATTTTTAACTTGGGTATATTGTATATTAGGATAACCAAGCAATTTTATATGCTTGGTTATTTTAGCTCCTAATCCCAAGTATGCAAACAATTAAGTTTGCGCCTGAAACAAAGTTCAAGTCTAAAGATGGTACAACACCAGGGCAACTCATTGTAAAGGTGGCTAAAGCTTTGATCACTATTCTTAGTATTTTCCCATAATGTAAAGCACATCTCACTAGAAGATGTATACTGCAATGCATTATGGGTGGGGCACTACCCAGACCGGTTTCGACCTTTTTTGAGGTCTCCTCAGTGAGTAGCTAGACCCTAAATACCAAGGTTTTAGTAATACAAAGCCTTATCAACTTTACCTATATAAGTTGCAACAAGGTGTATTAAGTTTTAATAAAAATCTCTGGAGGAGATATTGATGGGAATAAATTTTTAACTTGGGTATATTGTATATTAGGATAACCAAGCAATTTTATATGCTTGGTTATTTTAGCTCCTAATCCCAAGTATGCAAACAATTAAGTTTGCGCCTGAAACAAAGTTCAAGTCTAAAGATGGTACAACACCAGGGCAACTCATTGTAAAGGTGGCTATTTTATATATTTCGACCTTTTTTGAGGAGACCTCAAAAAAGGTCGAAACCGGTCTGGGTAGTGACCCCACCCATAATGCATTGCAGTATACATCTTCTAGTGAGATGTGCTTTACATTATGGGAAAATACTAAGAATAGTGATCAAAGCTTTAGCCACCTTTACAATGAGTTGCCCTGGTGTTGTACCATCTTTAGACTTGAACTTTGTTTCAGGCGCAAACTTAATTGTTTGCATACTTGGGATTAGGAGCTAAAATAACCAAGCATATAAAATTGCTTGGTTATCCTAATATACAATATACCCAAGTTAAAAATTTATTCCCATCAATATCTCCTCCAGAGATTTTTATTAAAACTTAATACACCTTGTTGCAACTTATATAGGTAAAGTTGATAAGGCTTTGTATTACTAAAACCTTGGTATTTAGGGTCTAGCTACTCACTGAGGAGACCTCAAAAAAGGTCGAAACCGGTCTGGGTAGTGACCCCACCCATAATGCATTGCAGTATACATCTTCTAGTGAGATGTGCTTTACATTATGGGAAAATACTAAGAATAGTGATCAAAGCTTTAGCCACCTTTACAATGAGTTGCCCTGGTGTTGTACCATCTTTAGACTTGAACTTTGTTTCAGGCGCAAACTTAATTGTTTGCATACTTGGGATTAGGAGCTAAAATAACCAAGCATATAAAATTGCTTGGTTATCCTAATATACAATATACCCAAGTTAAAAATTTATTCCCATCAATATCTCCTCCAGAGATTTTTATTAAAACTTAATACACCTTGTTGCAACTTATATAGGTAAAGTTGATAAGGCTTTGTATTACTAAAACCTTGGTATTTAGGGTCTAGCTACTCACTGAGGAGACCTCAAAAAAGGTCGAAACCGGTCTGGGTAGTGACCCCACCCATAATGCATTGCAGTATACATCTTCTAGTGAGATGTGCTTTACATTATGGGAAAATACTAAGAATAGTGATCAAAGCTTTAGCCACCTTTACAATGAGTTGCCCTGGTGTTGTACCATCTTTAGACTTGAACTTTGTTTCAGGCGCAAACTTAATTGTTTGCATACTTGGGATTAGGAGCTAAAATAACCAAGCATATAAAATTGCTTGGTTATCCTAATATACAATATACCCAAGTTAAAAATTTATTCCCATCAATATCTCCTCCAGAGATTTTTATTAAAACTTAATACACCTTGTTGCAACTTATATAGGTAAAGTTGATAAGGCTTTGTATTACTAAAACCTTGGTATTTAGGGTCTAGCTACTCACTGAGGAGACCTCAAAAAAGGTCGAAACCGGTCTGGGTAGTGACCCCACCCATAATGCATTGCAGTATACATCTTCTAGTGAGATGTGCTTTACATTATGGGAAAATACTAAGAATAGTGATCAAAGCTTTAGCCACCTTTACAATGAGTTGCCCTGGTGTTGTACCATCTTTAGACTTGAACTTTGTTTCAGGCGCAAACTTAATTGTTTGCATACTTGGGATTAGGAGCTAAAATAACCAAGCATATAAAATTGCTTGGTTATCCTAATATACAATATACCCAAGTTAAAAATTTATTCCCATATATATATATATATATATATATATATATATATATATACCACTAAAGGCAGAACACAATAATAAAAATTGAAGTTACAAAAAACTGAGAATTATAGGCAAAAAATGCAATACATAATTGACACAAAAACCGTTGTATTTTTCAAGTTGTTCTTATCTAACGCGCTATTGTTTGTTGCATGCGTGCTTGCGAGTTCTCGTGAACGCCAGTATTGAACAACTGCAGCACATGGCTATCAGGGATGTTGTAACTCAAATTGCTGTTCAAATGTTCAAGATTAAGGAGGATTTCCCTGGACTCCACGATTTTCCTTTCAAACTCATCACTGCAGCGAAAATTGTTTTTGGATTTATCCCAACAAACTGAGTGACTCTGTAGATCATCATGAGGATTGTTTGAGAAAAGAACATGACTGGATAGCGCAGATGCATGTGATCTTTTATAGGAGATGTCTATCCTATGCTCCTCTATACGTAGTTTAATAGATTTGTTAGTCTGTCCAAAATAAGGAATATTACAATCGCACCATAACATGTATACACCTGGATATTTCAGGTTGTGATGAATAGGCTTCGGATGGCTTATAAGAGAACACACTTTAGGGAGTGTAGTGAAAAACGTCCTGATGTTGTATTTTTAAGGACTTTAGCCAATTTATTGGAGACTGAACTAATGTAAGGTATTGAGATGCTGCCTTTAAAATCAGTAGTTTCCGTAGTACACTGCCTAGGAGGATTCAGAAGAAATTTCTTAATCGTTTTTTCAGAATATTAATTTTGTTTAAAGATAAGAGAAAGGTGATTAATTTCTTTTTGGAGCTCATCTGGTTCATTTAAAAGAGAGCGTGCTCTGTGTCGTAAGGTAGAAATAGTTCCGAGCTTTTGTGTGGAAAGTGATGAGATTGACAGTGCAGATATCTGTTAGTATTCCTTATTTTGGACAGACTAACAAATCTATTGAACTACGTATAGAGAAGCATAAGAGAGATATATCCTATAAAAGAACACATGCATCTGCGCTATCCAGTCATGTTCTTTTCTCAAACAATCCTCATGATGATCTTCAGAGTCACTCAGTTTTCTGGGATAAATCCAAAAAACATTTTTCGCTGCAGTGATGAGTTTGAAAGGAAAATCGTGGAGTCCAAGGAAATCCTCCTTAATCCTGAACATTTCAATAGCAATTTGAGTTACAACATCCCTGATAGCCATGCTGCAATTGTTCAATACTGGCGTTCATGAGAACTTGCAAGCACGCATGCAACAAACAATAGCGCGTTAGATAGAACAACTTGAAAAATACAACATTTTCTGTGTCAATTATGTATTGCATTTTTTGCCTGTAACTCTCAGTTTTTTGTAAATTCAATTTTTATTATTGTGTTCTACCTTTAGTGGATACCTGATGAAGGCTGTAAAAGGCTGAAACTAGTTGTATCATTTTCATTAAAACTTAATATTTTATCTCGGTTTAAAGCCACTAAATATTTATTCTTTAAAATATACCATAACAACCGAGTAGAAGCTCAGGAATACATACATGCATATATATATAATTCTTCTTTTTGCTACTGGACGTCTACTGAACACATAAAACCAGTGATGTAACTACAATTCTGAGAAACCCTGCAATGCAGGAAAATGGCAGTTACATCACTGGATTTATGTGTTCAGTAGACCTCTAGTGATGAAAAGAAGAATTTGATTAAAAGAAAAGAAAGAGTATAAATAAATGCGTGCTTTATCTTCTTAATATTTTATTTGCTTCATTCAAGATAAAGTCTGATTTTGTTAATATTAGATTTTTCTTATTTCGTAATTTTTTACTGAAAATTAAATTAAATTTAAAACGATTTTAAAGGTAGTTATTTATTTATTTATGTATTTGCTCTCTTCATAACTGTATGTATGTAACTGACATTCCCCCATTCTTGGACAGCCATTCTCTCTTTCTTGGAAAGACCTGGGTTCCGATCCCATCGATGATGATGATGAGAGGAATCTTCATTACCTTTCATGATGGATGAGCCTTCGTCACCTTTGAAACTGGGAAACTCGCCTTTCAAATAGCCGACCATTAGAACAAAGCCATCTTATTCCATCAGGTTAGACCATAAATGTCGTCATGGTTATAGTGTGAACGTAAACTATAATAATAATGACTTACAATGACTTACGATGGAGGATTTTATCGGTCGCAAAGGGAAAACCTAGTTATTTTAAGCCTGATGTTAGACAATTAAGCGATGTCTCCATCTGTTCTCGTGTGGGAGGGAAAAGTAGATTCCCTTCCACACATACACACTCCTCTGGTAACACATTCCTTTGATAACTGGCTATCTCGTCTCAGTTGAAAACATAAACAAAAAATCCTCACTTCCCTAATGGAATCGAACCCAAGTCATTACAAACAGCATTTCCAGTCATTCAAAATCCTTTCAACTCAAATCATTCCTTTCCGGCCGAGTGTACTGCGTTTCTGTAATCCAGATTATTGTAGGACTGAAGGATCTTGCAAAATTTCGCCGTTTCAAGAAGCACGCCAAGGATGAACTTGGAGTGCTTCTTCCTGACCCACAAAACTATACGTATACATAATTTATTTCTTCTTCTTCTTCTTCTTCTTACTATTATCAATATGTGAAATCTTTATCTTTCTTGAAAGCAACTAAAATAATACCCCCAGAGAGCTACATTCCAATTTCATTCCCCATTCACCCGTTTATATTATCACAAATAATAAAATTTTCACTTTTGATATTTAACGAAACAGAAGTATTAGATTTTAAGTCAGATTATTTGCGTATATACAACTGGATATATGGATACAGACAAATTCTAACCATTTCATTCTTGTAAAGCAAGTTTAAGCTATTTCTGGCCTACTTTCTCAGAGGCTGTGAACCACCTTGATGTCAAGGGTTGTTAAAGTAGGTTACAACACATAGGTCGGTGAACTCTGGAAATTCCTGTTTCACTCCAAGGATACAGCAGTCTTTGGTTTATCACCAGCGTATCATTTTTGCTATGAAACATGTACAATTAATAGAATATTTCTTATCTGAATACAAAATGTTACTATCAGAAACCGATGTACATATGAAATATTCTGAGACCATAAAAGTATCTTGCTTGGCGATTTCTATATGTATACATATCAAAAATCCAATAGAAGATTTTTATGTTTATACCGAGCTAAAATAATGACTTATTTTTACGAAAACGAGTTTTCGATAATAGCATAGCTACTTGGCTTGGGAGTAAGTTTATGCTTTCTCCTTTCTTCATTTTCTCTTTTCTTTTTTTTTCTTTCTCCATTTTCTCTTTTCTTTTTTTCTTTTTCCATTTTCTCCTTTCTCCATTTTCGATAATAGCATAGCTACGTGGTTTAGAATAAGTTTAGGATTTCTCCTAATCTGATGGAACGTAGGCATAGGTGTAAATCTATGTTCAGTACAAACTGTCTGAAGTATGTATATCTACAACTAAAAGATGCAGCCCACGAGATAAATAAACATACTATCTTTAATTAGAACACTATAATTAGGGCTTATAATATCGAGATCCCGTATATCGGGATCTAGTCCATTTCTTTCCGGTATTCAAACACCGGTACTTATACAAGAATATCGTTTTTTTTTGGGAATTATTTAAATAATAATTGTGTGTAATTTATTCACATAAAAGTTTAAAAAAATCAAAAACAATAAATCATTAATATTACTGAACTAAGAGATTGTTATACGCAATAAACATGTAATAGAAACCTGAAAAGATAAAACTTAGATCTACTAGACAATAGACACTTCGTTGCATACAAAAGAAGTAAATATTGCAATGTGTAACGGCGAGTCATGACATAACGATAATAAGACGTAGTAACTTATTACCGTTCCATCGCTGATATCAGAAAAAGATGATCGCGAGGTTTTAATGATTTATCAATTAACAAAATCGCCAGTAACCATTAAAATTATACTGAATTATAGCTGTCATATTCGATAAAAGGTAGTCAATGAAATATAACTTAAATCATAATATAAAAGATATCTGACTTTTGACAAGAGCGGACATCAACAGTAAGCAATAGACAATATTTAAATATAAATGTTCACTCTCTTTAGGGTGTATAAGTGGGGGGAGATTGGATTTTGGACTAGTGCGTGTGTAGTATGGCAGCAGAGAATTTCTCAGATCTTGTAGAGAAAAAAAATATGTGAATAGGGTCTTTCTAAAGACATAATTTGAGTAACAACTGGTGGTATCAGTTTCCCAATTTGGTAAACTAATCGATGCCGAACAGCAGCTCTTTTTGGTCCGTGATATACACTTAGTAGTAACAGACATACTCTGTAAGTCAAAAGTAAATGAAGAAAATATGAACCTAGAAATTTTATAGAATCTTAACAGGAAAATGACGATGATAATAAAGGTGGTTAAATTTTAGAAAATAGCCTCGCAGGTACTGTTCCTCATCATCAGAATCACAATTGTTTATGCCTCCTCTTGTAACAAAAATAAGAAATGTAGTCAGAAGTTTTTTAGAAGCTCACCAATCACAAGTGACAAATATTTACAAAAGTATATTGTGGCAGAATTGGGCAAAGAAATTCTCTTACAATTAGATTACAAGGCTCGGAAAGTTTACTGTCCATGTTGACAGAGTTTTTTGAGTTAAGATATTGTGTTCAGAAATGTTTAATCGATTTAGATTCAAGTATTAATTTCTGTGAGGATAAATTTAAGTGCTGTGAGGACATCATTAAGTGCTGTGAGGACATCATTAAGTGCTTAAGTGCTGTGAAGACATCATGTTGAAGGCTTAATGTTTTTTAGAACACTCAGAAAGGATTAAAACAGAATTTAATACTTCCTATATTTCGTCTCAGTCACTGAGACATCTTCAGGGATTACAAAAAAACTAATGTAACATAAACACAAATAACAAACAATACTAAGCACAACCATGTGGGTGACACTAAAGTCCTAACTAGGCGGAGCGTTCTCCAAGGGCGGTTGTAGGCGGCCTGGAATGTAGGGTGGGACCTCTGGTGATAAGTGTTTCCCAAATCTTAGGAAGCTTAATGCAACCGTATTTATTAAGATTTTTAAAACTTCCTGGAGAAACACAAGTCATCTGCAACCACGACTACGGTCAGTCAGGCATTGCTGACCATGTCTTGGATACAACCCATAGGATCTCATGGAAAAAAACCACCATGTTCCACCACAGTAAATTCAAAAAAGAAAGGCTTTTCTTAGAATCACCACATCTCTCAGAAATCAACCAAATCTTAATAAATACGGTTGCATTAAGCTTCCTAAGATTTGGGAAACACTTATCACCAGAGGTCCCACCCTACGTTCCAGGCCACCTATAACTGCCCTTAGAGGGCGCTCAGCCTAGTTAGGACTTTAATGTCATCCACGTGGTTGGGTTTAGTATTGTTTGTTATTTGTGTTTATATTACATTAGTTTTTTTGTAATCCCTGAAGATATCTCAGTGACTGAGACGAAATATAGGAAGTATTAAATTCTGTTTTAATCCTTTCTGAGTGTTGTAAAAAAATTCATTAAGCCTCCAACATGATGATCCTTATAAGGTTAGAAGTAGATGCGCTATGCTGCAAAGAAGCTTTTAACTTTAGATGCTGCCAAAATTATGATTTGAAATTCTTGGCAATCGAAATTCTGAAAATCTTCAACTAGCTCTAGTTATTTTAGTCATACGGTATACAAATTTAGGGGTGTACAAATCACAGGTTCTTCATATTGCATCACAGGTTCAATCGCTTCAATATTTACTACAGGTTCTTCAGCATTTGCAAAGCAAGACACAAGATAACAGAGAATTCTTTCCTCGACTCAGCAACGACACTATAGTGAAAATTATACTTCGCTTAATAAAACATCTTTCTCCTTCAGAAAATGATGGCCAGAATTCAACCTTAAAAGACCAACATAGAACAGAACATCAGTGTTCCACAAATTCATTCCAAAATAAGAAATATCAGTGTTCCACACAAATCAGTGTAGAACACTGATTTGTGGAACAATGATTCTAAGGAGATATAGTCATTAAAGGATAAAGTTGAGTCGGCATTAATTAAACTATTTTAACTATTCCTTCCGGAAAAAATTCAAAGCATAGAAAATACGATTAAAAAGGAAATAAGATTTTTTTAAAGATGATGGAATAAGGGGCGGTACGGAAGTAACCTGGAACCCATCTAGGACTCTCACAGTATATTAGCACCATTCAGCATAGAATCCGAAAGTGTGTGTTTCTACCGCTGATCGAATTAAAGGTACTGAAATTAGATCCAGTTAAAACGATAACACTACACTATTGATTGCTTATGAGATTCTTAAGAGGTTATTTTATTCTGACTAGTAGGGTGGATGCCTGAACTTAACTAATATTTGTAGTAACAATATGTATATTTTTGTTTTGTTTTTACAATAACCATATTAATCATTTTGGTTATAAAATATTTATTATTGTAATAAAAGCTTCATTTAAAACATGAATTCGAGTAGTCATGTTTTTTCTTACTTGATTACCCCTAACTGTCATCAAAATTTATCGAGAAAATGTGATTCTGGTACCCGGTTTCATAAATTAAATATCGAAATACCGTTATTAAGATTTTGACAGGTATTGTGAGCCCTAATTATAGTATATATTTAAGGATTCATTAACAAAAGATCTGTGTAAAAGATGTGTGCAATTACAGCCCTTAGTAGCCCAAAGAAACACCATTATAAGTTCGATTCTAGTTGCAGACTATACGAACTATTTTTGAGCATTTCTTCGACCGGTTTCAGAGCAAGTCGATCGAGATTTTTTTCCTCCTTCTCCAGTAAACTCCGGATTTTATTTCAGGAAATCAAGACAGCTGATCATTGAACTCACACTATTTCAGACAATAATATATAGCGCTAGGGTTCATGACTACGAGAGAAATGTTGTCTTATAATCTACTCCCAGGATGCTACTAAATTCTTTGATTTCCTTAGGCCAAATATATCTGATGATGGCTATGGGCAGAGGATAACTCCCCACAATACTTCAACAGTCGGTTCCTTTGGCAAATACAAGGCGTTAACACATTTATTTTTATTTATTTATTTATTTTTTGTTTCACTAACTAGACGGCTATTCCCGGTCTCTTAAGCCTCACTTGACATTGAAGTAGAAGTCACATTTCGGCAAAAGAACTATTGATACCTTATGCTTCGGAGATCTAAATTATAAAGTAAAAAATAAATCAAATCAAATAAAAAATTCATTTCATCTATTAAAGAAAAAAATTATTGAAAAAAATCATCTGACTTCTTTACACTCCGTAAAGAAGGCGACACATTTCTTTTAATCCTAAAGTTTTAATCTATAATTAGCTGGTCTTTATCTCTTGTGTCTGCTAAAATGAGAGCATTCTCACTACATGCAAGATGATACGCGATGTCCCTAATCCTATTTAGTATCTATTTTTATTCCCGTGTACTATATGATCAATTTTTGATGAGCTGCTGGATTAAAAAGTGAATTTCTTTTGAAATCAAATACCTTAACATTAGCACAATGGACTGGCTAAGAGTGTGGAGAAATTTCGGGAATCCTACTCTACGGTACAAAGATGAACTTGTTGATACCACTTCAGCTTCTAGCAAGTATGCAGTGGTCTCGCACTTGGCGATGCGATTCTTCTGTTGCTACAGACATTTATACCTACAGATTTTCGTTACCTGACACATTTTCTCTCTTTCTCTCTCTCTGGAAGTCGAGAAATAAAAATAAAAACTTTTTTTATATATAATTAAAGCGCAGAACTAGTTTCGCCTTTGGAGAAGACTTCATCGGATGCATTACATGAAAAGAGGAGAAAAAAAACATTACAAGAGGAAAGTTCTAAATCAAATCGCTAACGTATTACTGACATTTGAAGGCGTTCAGGATACCACTGTGTTGTTCAGCACGTACACGCGGTCATGGTCACGTGAAAGCCAAAGTCGGATAGCAGCGCAATGACAATCAGAGAGATTATAGCTGAGGTTAGTGTTAAGATGTAATGGATTGAGGACGATTTCCTTAGATTCTTCTCTCGAGCAAATCGTCATCAATCCATTACATGATTTGTTCTTTACACAGTGGGTGTCTTGAATTCTTTCCAAGCAATTTATAGCAGGCTACGCTTGGCATAAAAGAAAACACAACATTAAATGAATACATATTTCACTATTCTGTATTTGCACTCTTAAAACGAAACATGTGTCAGTTAAACAAGTTATGTGTTGTCTCATTTAAGTCAACATTCGAACCGTTCTAAGACATAAGGGTGAACTCTTCGACTAAGGGTGAATTAAAGGGTTTCAAATAAAGGGGTAAGCATATTTAATCTCAAGAAATAAATTGGCTAGTGAACACACACACACACACACACACACACACACACACACACACACACCTGGAGAAAGGCAAAATAACAACTACACATACCGCTCACTGAATTAGAAACTTCGCAGAAATCAGTGGTTTCCTTATAGGGATGCGACTGTCAATACCCATGCTCTTCAATTCCTTGAGAATAGGTTTTAGTTTATTAAAAACCTACATAATGGTTGGAAACAGTCTCGTTTCTGATAGGCTTTCTTAGGACCACAGTTACGCCTCATATACAAGCAATGTTATTTTCCCACAGATTAAACACCCAGGATATCTCACCTTTCGAGAAACCAGTTGTCTGCTGTTATCAAAATAATGGCTCCTGCCAGACGAGCACTCATATAAGCTCTTTATCGAACTCTGAAAAATTCAGTGTTTTTCCTATTGTGATCAGACTGTTGACGAATACTGACCAGCAGCATTCTTATTAGTTGCCTAGAGCGCGCGATGACGCACGACCAGGTAATTTGCATATACGTTACGTAAATGACCTTTACGCACAACTGCATACTGCATATAGGTTTTTAATTCGGTGGCCGGCATGTGTACATTGCAAAAATCCATTATTATAAGAACCTATGTTCATTCGCACTACTTAGCCTGGTTGAATATAGATAACGTTTGTACTTAAACTACCTATAGGAAATTATGATTCGCTTAGATGGGTGTCTTGATGTGTTAAATTCTTGAAAATGTTATTCTCTAGAGCAGATTTCCAAATTATCTAATTTGCAAATCCTGTATACCATGTATATCAAGACCACCAATGATTCATACACACAAATGATTGTAAACTTACTGAATTAGTACTGCTGGATGAGCTAAAGGCTGAGTACTCTGAAAACCATGCTCTGGAAAACAAGTATGACTTTTTCAAGTCACTCTAAAGCAATAAAAATCTTTCAGAAACATCAATGCTCAGGATGGAATTCGAATTCACAGCTTGCTTGTTGATTAGGATGGTGAATAGGATCAGAGATTCTATTCACATGACTATACGTCTTGTGTGGGATTCGCATAAAAATGAAAACAAGCATAACTATTTTTTACAGCTACTGTTATGTGTTATAGAGTTGATTTTGATGAGTTGTAGGATTAAAAACAGTTAATGCATGGAATCTTTTTTGTCATTGCCACCCATCCAAAATTTAGTAACTTTACACTTAAATAAAATTTAAATTATTTATATGGTACATTAAAATAATTAAATGTTAAATAATCCGAAAATCTGTTCTCTTGAGACCAAATATGAGATTTTTCAACTCACTTTAGGCTTTGATAAGCAGCGATTTGGGATGGTGGTCTTTCACCGTACAGTGAAAATTGTCTGTACCTAAAGGCTTTCCCAAACATCGATGCCACAGTGGAGTTCGAGCCCACCTATTGATTGGAGAGCGGAAACACTGCCAAGTACAAGTTTATGGTGAATATGTAACAAGTTATGGAAAGTGCTTAAGCTGTATTCAGATTTGATAAATTAGCTTTGGAAAGCATTTTAAAGAATGCGATTGTGAGGTATAAAAGAAACAAATAATATATATTTCTCTGAAGAATAGATGAGATAGATAAATGCGTAGGAAATGATATTTTCTGAATTCAACTTTAATTGGGAGTTAATTACTGCGGTTCACTATATATATATATATATTTTTTTTTTTCCCTTGTGACGTGGAACATTATGCGTGGTTATGCCTTATCCTTTTTTTTTTTCGTAAATTCAAAATATGCAGTATTTTTAGCATATATCAAATCTGTATAGTGAAACAAATATGAATTCACGATTAGGCTCTTATAATAATTCAACAACTTTGATCCACTATTTTGCTAAAAATGAGGTTTATGTACAATAGCTCATATTATAAAAGTTGTTTATCATGGGCTACATTTGTGCGATTTCAAACATATTTAATTAAGCGCCGATTTACAAATACCATAAATGCTACAGTAGCACACGCTTCGCATTGTGTTGTATAGCTCTATTTATGTTTTCGGTTAATTTTGAGTTGCTCTTAATATTATGTGCCTACTTTGGAATTTATAAATAGTTTATGCCGATAAATATATCACTGTTCGGCAATGATTAACGTAGATAAGCTCTGTTTTGGTACGTTACGGTTTAAGTTTGGGCTGGGTTAGATTAGACAAGTTGGAAATTACGGAACAACATATCTGCTGCGTATATTTTATTAATGGTGAGTGACTTTTAATAATCATTTCATTATAATTTTACCCTAGGATTTATTATATATACAGTTGACCCTTGCAGAACCCGGGTTTGAACAGTGCGGATCCACTTATACTCCTTTTTTTTTTTTTAATTTATTTAATTTTTTTTTTTTTTTTTTTTTTTTTATGAATAAATATATTGGTAAATTTTTTGAAGATTTGCGACAATTTGAAAAAACTTGCAGACCAACCGCGTAGCTTAGAAATATCGAAAAAATTAAGAAAAAGTTAGGTATGTTAGGAATGCATAAAATATATGTAGATACTAGTCTATTTTATCATTTGCTACCTCATATTTTACCATTTACTAATCTCACAAAGTATACACAAATCTATTATAAAAAGTTAAAATTTATCAAAACTTACGCACACAAACACTAATGGTCATTTACAGTCGAGCGAAATGTGAACAAACGTAAAGATGCAGCGTTAAATCATTACTGTATAAAATTAACCGTTATTAATTAATTAGGTACATTTAATTAATTAATAACTTTAGCATAAATAAATAAGTCAATTAATTAATTAATTAATACTTAACTAATTAGCATAAAATAAAAACAAATATGACGATTTATTCATTAGTGTATACGCTATGCTACCGCGAAGCAATCGTATCGATTGCACTAGGCCAGTGGTCTCCAAACTTTTTTGATCGCGTACCCCCAAGACAGAAAAAATAAATAGCGCGTACCCCAATTGATTGAGCAAAAATCTATTGTAATAAGTATGTTATAAAGAGGAAATATGCCTTGTATCATCATATAATAATTAAAAAAGCTAGATATTTTTGCACATTATTTTTATTATTAACAGCTTACAAACATATTTATTACAATATTTAATGTGAACAATGGCCTTGCATTTCTTTCATAATTTCTTGAAATTCTGGTTTGATGGCTTCTGATACTGCGATACGAAGGTCTGGTTCTAAGTTTAATTTATTTCGATATTTGGTTTTAATACCTGTCATTGCAGAAAATGATACCTCACATAAATAAGTAGAACCAAACGGTAGGAGTGCATCATTTGCTGTGCTTACTAAATTGCTATACTCGGACTTCAGTCCCATCCACCAATTGTGAAGAGATTTCTGTTGCAATTCGTTTTTCAAAGTTGTGTTGTATCTAATGTCAATTAATTTATTATAATATTAATTCACTATTTCTAGTGTAAACGTAAAAGTAAGCACAAAAAGGCGTTGGAATTGCTCAGAAACAATATATACTGAAAAATCGTTAAACTTACTACTAATAGTCAAATAATTAATACAACTGTGGTGTCATCTGTAGATAGCAGGATAACTAAGCAATTTTTCTTCTCTAGTTGTCACTTGTCAACACTAGAATGCTCTACAAACAATGGCAATGATAAGAAGTAAGAGATTTACTCCCTAGTTTTAAAAAACATGACAGCTTTGCCACGGACGATTATGTGTGCAAAGTCGCCCAATGTGCGCTACTCGCAAATTTAAGTTTACAGGATCTTTATAACGTCTTTGTCTATATTAGATATATGTTTAATTGATCAAAGAAAGTAATATTCTTTATCTTAAATTAATTACTTAATTTTTTTCCTATCAATATAAAACTTTTTTGACGTACCCCCCACGTATCGACTCACGTACCCCACTTTGGAGACCACTGCACTAGCTACTATAAAGCAATCATATCGCTGCTGCTTCGTTATGCTTGTAAATAAATATAAATTCATTTTTCACATTTTCTGTTCCTTTTTAATGTCCAGTATTAGTAACACGTAATAGCATATACAGGTCTTTGTATATTATAAGACAATATCGATGTAGGTACTGCAGACATACAATTCATCTTTTAACCAAACGACGTAAACTTACGGTATCGATAAATACAGTACAGTACTGTAAATGTATTTTCACTTCCTTATAATTTTCTTTAATAACATTTTATTTTCTCTAGCTTACTTTATTGTAAGCATATAGTATATATACATAAAATTTTAGGTGGGGATGCTGCATATATATATATAAAACGTTTTTTCCTAATCAGTAACGAATTTATTAATAAATAAATTTACATATTAAAAATTGCTTTATTAAAAACATTTCATCCTCACCACGAACAAACACCAATAATAAAAGTTTCGTATCAATAACAATGACAAGTGCAAATGAATATCGGTGTTAGATCGCACTGTATTTGTTTCGTGTAAACGATAATTGAAAAAATATAATTCTTTTCATTTCAACAGTGACATTCGTCATAATATCTATAGCTTTGTATCTATAATAAATAAATAATTATATGTTATTTTAACAAAATAAAATAAGATTTACAAAAAATAGTTCACCACGCACATGCACCAATAACAAACGTTTCGTATCTCACAGAAATAACGCGCGCAATAATAAGATACACTGCTCAGACGGCAGTGTATCTATTGACGTAACGTGCAATGACAAGCGCAAACGAATATCGGTAGATCGCAGTGCATTTGTTTCGTAATCTAAAGCGTTAATCAAACAATTCCAATTATCAACTATTCAATTAATGTCAAAACATAAGCTCTGTGTTGTAATTCATTTATATAATGTTGTAAGCATTGTTATTATTTATAATTATAAATATAATTATAATTATATTTATAATTTTGTTCATGTTATTATTCATGAACAAAATTTATTTTTTTTCATTTTTTCCTTGGGAGTGCTGCACTTAACTCAGTACTTATGTACGGGCCGCCACTGATATATACTATATACAACATGTGTTAATCAACTGTTTATGTTATATCAGAAAGGCTTCTGGTCAACAGTAGGCTATTAGTAGTTTAGTTTTTGGACAGTCAAAAATTATATACGCGGATTTTCGAACAGCGCTGAAGGTCGGCGCCCAATAACCCTCGCTTTGTTCAAGGGTCAACTGTATTTTTGTTATCAATTTTGATGATTAACGCACATATATTCGCATATGATCACATATGAAAATGAAAAAGATATAAACGTAAAAATTGTAAAATACTTAAAAATAACAGGTGTAATTAACTCTATATTTAAACCAAACCTAGTTCAAAAACAAACCAGACTAAAAGTATACAATACATTAGCCCTACCAGTCTTATTGTAAGTGAAATCTGGACAATAAAACAAAAAGACAAAAAAAAAAAAAAAAAGATTAATAACAGCAGAAATGAAGTTTATGAGAAAAACTGCAAAGTATACTCTATTTAATCACAAAAGAAACGAAGAAATTATGAAAGAATTAAACTAAGAACCATTAATAGAAAAAATTAAAAAATAGAAATATAAATGGATGGAACACGTTCAAAGAATGAAAACAGAAAGATTACCAAAACAAGCCTTAAAGTACAAGCCATTAGGAAAAAGTAAACCAGGACGTCCTCTTAAACGATGACTTCAAAGGCCAGAACAGGCCACGCTAGGCCTTAATCCTTAATATGCATGATGATCATGATGATATTCACAAAAAATAAATAAAGAAATATAGAGAACTTTTATATTGCCTAAATTACTAACAACGCCACAAGGTCAGCGCTTTGCTGAGATCGCCATATACTATCTGTAAACGTTCGTGTGCCTATTTTAACTTTTTATAATAGATTTGTGTATATTAGTTGGCTGGGTTAGATTAGACAAGTTGGAAATTACGAAACAACATATCTACTGTGTGTGTGTGTGTGAATTATTATTATTATTATTATTATTAATGGTAAGTGACTTTTAATAATCAGTTCATTATATTTTTACCCTAGGATTTATTAATTTTTTTTATCCAATTTGATTATTAATCTCATGTATTCGCTAAAAATAAATAAAGAAAGATATATAGAGGACTTTCTTTATTGCCTAAATTACTAACAACGCAAATTGCATTTTTGTAAATGCAAATAAGTTGCATATACGTAATTATGGTCTGGAGAATTTAAACTGAAGTTATGTTATTATCGACAGTATCGTCAACAAGGTGTAGCATAGAGGCAGCCTGCCTCACAGCGCGATTTAATAAGGGCGCTCGTTCAGCCATATTGCAGTAGGCACCGTCGTTACGCTAACAATTCCTGTTAGCGTAGCAAGTGCAGAAAGAAGTTTTTCCAAGCTTAAACCGATTAAAAATTATTTGCGAACAGCAATGACCCAAGAAAGATTGGTTGGTCTAGCAACTGTATCGTAAGAGGCGGACATGATTTGTAATTTAAATTTAAAAGAGCTTATAAACAGTTTTATTGTGCGATATCCCTGTAGAGCAAACATTTAATTAATATTATTATGCAATCGTTTTTCATTAATGTTTCTCTTGTAATAAAAACAAAAAAAAATAGCAATTGGAGATTTTCTTATATTTTTGTCTTATAATCCATCAGGGGCGATATTTAATTGTTTGCCTCAGAGTGCGGTCTAATTTGGCGACGACCCTGATTATCGATGTTGCTGTGAATCACCTGACTATGGGAAATGAAATTTAATAATTAATTTAATCCCTGTTGTATCCATTATACAATAATGGATACAACCGAGAAAGTTTGGTATACGTTACGGTTAGTTAGCTGGATTAGATTAGACAAGATGGAAATTATGAAACAACATGTTAGCATTGCAAATGGCCTTGATAGTACTGTGGAGTTTGTGTTAGAAAATCAACACTGTAACAATTAAATATACGTGTTTATAAATTAAAGATGCCAAGAAATTATATTCTTGGTTTAATCCTTTATCCAAGTTTACACCTGAAATAATTTCAGGACTGGACAACTCGTAGGGGAGAGTTGCCTAATGCGTACCGGTTGCGTAGATCGTACTTTAGGGATTTTTCATAAACTAATTAATATAAGCGGTATCTAGCGGCTGGCACATAAACTAATTGACTAGTCTGTATTGTAGGGAAAAAGTTGAGAGGTTACATTGTGATTTTCATGAGTTATTAAGGTCGAAAAAAATCAGGTAAGTTCAATGTAAATTTTGACTTTATTTATATAGATGATATTGATCGAATAATAACATTCACGGTAGAGTTTTTTTATACTAGACTTGTTATATTATTTTCAATATTTGTTTTATAAAAACCATTTAACTCTTGTTAAGGTCATGTTAGTTTTTTAAACGAAATGCATAGTTTCCTAAATCGTACCATTGTAGTGTTTCTAAAATCGTACTGGTACGATTTAGGAAATAATAAAAATGTACATTACATGTACATTTTTATTATTTTGAAAAATTCTTGTGGTGGTGTACTGAAAGAGGACAAAATATATTACTGTTCCAAATGTGATTTGTAAAAATCCCTAAACATTTTGTAATTTTTCAATTTTGTTTATAAATAAATTGACTTTCTAGAGTAAGTTTCGCATTACTGTCATTTCCTTATTCACAATTATTAGGTACGATTTTGGAAACAGACCAGCACGATTTAGGCACCGGGTTTCCTAAATGGTACCGATTGTAGGGTCATAAACAAAATGTTTAAAACACTTGCAAAAAAGGAACAAACGTGCTAACAATACAGACATGAGATGCATAAGGAATCAATTTGTAGAAACAAACATGATTTATTATTTAAAAGCATATTGGGCAATAAATATGTCAAAAATGTCTTAAGCAGTACGATTTGGGCAACTCTCCCCTATATAGAAGCTAATGACTTCTCATCACTTGCATTAGTAGGAAGGCAATTGATGTGGAGTCATTAGCTTCTATTACGAGTTGCCCAGTCCTGAAATTACTTCAGGTGCAAATTTTGTTTACTTACACTTGGATAAAGGATTTAACCAAGAATATAATTTCTTGGAATCTTTGATTTATAGTATAACCAAGTAGAAAAACTTCCAACTATACCATGTTTAATTAAATATATGAGTGTTTGTCACGTTGACCTGTAACATGCAAATAATACCCAGAATTTGCTGAAAATATATTAAAAAAAAAAAAAAAATCTTTAGCCTTTTTGGGACAAACCGACTGCCAATTGTTATTCTAACACCTCAGTGAGATGGACAATGCAAATCAGCTGAAGAGCTTATATACGATTTACCGTATAAACTGGCTCGTGAAAATTATTTTTATTTTTTAAGTAATAAACATTTCTGGAGCCTTGAACAACGCGGGCGTTAGGGGCGCCGATTCCCCACGCAGTCGAAAATCCGCTTTCTTTTGACTCCCCAAAAGCTAAACTACTATTAACCCGAACCCTTACCGATAACATTATAGTCCACTAACACATATTTTATGTTAATATGTTAATATATTATATACTGTATTCTTACAATAAAGTAAGCTGGAGAAAAGAAAATCACAAGGAATAGAAAATACATTTATAGTACTATATTGTATATACCAATATCATAAGTTTACGCCGTCTGTATACAAGATGAATCGTCTGTTAGTACCTGCAGCAATATAGTGTTATATGATACCAATCACTGTACATGTTATACGTATTGCTACCACTAGACATCAAAAATATAAAGATAATACGAAAAAAAAAAAAAAGAAATTCATATTCATTTACAGGTATATCTTTTCATGTATTGATATATATATATATATATTTAACTGTGTATATAAGATTTTTTTTTACCTTGGGAATAATGTATATTAGGGTTACCAAGTAATTTTATAAACTTGGTTATTTTACTCTTAATCCCAAGTAAGCAAACAGTTAAGTTTGCACCTGAAACTTAGTTCAAGTCTAAAGGTGGTGCAACACCAGAACAACTCATTATAAAGGTGAGTAAAGCTCTGATCACTATTCTTAGTATTTTCCATAATGTAAAGCACATCTCACTAAGAGATGTATACTGCAATACATTATGGTTGGGGTCACTACCCAGACCGGTTTCAACCTTTTTTGAGGTCTCCTCAGTGAGTAGCTACACCCTAAATATACCATACCAAGGTTTTTGTAATACAGAGCCTTATCAACTTTACCTATGCAAGTTGCTAAAAGGTGTTTTTATTTTGAATAATCTCTGGAGGAGATATAGATGTAAATAAGATTTTTTTTAGCTTGGGAATAATGTATATTAGGGTTACCAAGTAATTTTATAAACTTGGTTATTTTACTCCTAATCCCAAGTAAGCAAACAGTTAAGTTTGCACCTGAAACGTAGTTTAAGTCTAAAGGTGGTACAACACCAGGGCAACTCATTGTAAAGGTGAGTAAATACATTATTCCCAAGGTAAAAAAAATCTTATTTACATCTATATCTCCTCCAGAGATTATTCAAAATAAAAACACCTTTTAGCATCTTGCATAGGTAAAGTTGATAAGGCTCTGTATTACAAAAACCTTGGTATTTAGGGTCTAGCTACTCACTGAGGAGACTTCAAAAAAGGTTGAAGCCGGTCGGGGTAGTGACCCCACCTATAATGTATTGCAGTATACATCTCTTAGTGAGATGTGCTTTACATTATGGAAAATACTAAGAATAGTGATCAGAGCTTTAATCACCTTTACAATGAGTTGCACTACCTTTAGACTTGAACTACGTTTCAGGCGCAAACTTAACTGTTTGCTTACTTGGGATTAGGAGTAAAATAACCAAGTTTATAAAATTACTTGTTAACCCTAATATATATATATATATATATCTAGTGTATCGGTGGACTATGGATGATGACGTGGTGTGAATGATCAATTAATGTAGTGTGTAGGTGGTGTAGACTATCATCCTACGATGAGTCCTTGACACCATTAAGTGTTAATAATAATAATACACATATTTTTGCCTTTATTTTTTGCATACTTTTTAAATAAATGGTTCCTGTTATATACTTTTAGAAGATCATCTTTAATTTTCTTTCTTCTTTCTTTTTCTTTTTCTTTCTTTCAGAAAGAAAAAGAAAAATAGAATACTTTAATGCTTTAGTGGATAATTTATACAGATGAAAGATATTTATCTTTCACAGAGAAAAATATTGTAGCGAAGATGGAAGAACGACAGGACAACACACATTTCGATTGCAAAATACCTTGGTTTGACTATGGTCACGACGATCTGTATATGGACTTTTTTTCAGTTGAAGGTAAGTTTGCCGATCTCATACGCAGACAGCTAGGTTGTTTTTCCAGTAACTGTTTTTATTTTATTTTATTAATTATTATTTCGTACAGTTAAATCGACCAGAGAAGCTACGCAATTAGCAGACAATAATGGTTCATAGGCGATAGATGGCATAGTGTGTAGATGGTTGGTTATGTATTGTATTGGTGGACTATGGATGACGTGGTGTGGATGATTGATTATGTAGTGTGTATGTGGTGTAGAGTATCATCCTGAGATGAGTGTTTGACCTCCATTGAGTATTACTTAATAATAATAATACTCGTAGGCCTTTCAAATATCAAGTTAAACATTCCTGTTTTTGTTGGTTTTCCATAATTAATATAATAATAATACGCGGTACTTACAGGCCTTTAAGGTCCACGACCTAACCAATATTCTTGGCTTTTGTAACCATAATTTTAGGATAGACTCCAGGGATTCAAGGACTCGTCAAGGGTGACCACATATCACACACACACACACACACACACACACACACACACACACACACACACACACACACACACACACACACACACACACACACACACACACACACACACACACACACACACACACACACACACACACACACACACACACACCACCACCACCATTTCTTAAACTCATTCACGCTAGATGCACTCAGCATTTCAACACGTAAGCTATTGAAATTATTGGTATTCCATCGATAGATGTAAATACTACTAATACAGTAGTAGTTCAGCATGAGTATCCATTTAAGTAAAGATATGTGTCGATTTCCTTACTTCCGTTTTGTCACAGTGAGTGAAGAGCATAACCGCTTCATCATAAAAATGCTAGTCGTTTCGTCCCATGAAAAACAAATAAAATAAAATAAAATAAAACTTCCCCGTTTTCCTTCTTGAGACAAAGACAACGACTTACATAGAATAGTGGCTGCTAAAACTAGGAAGTATTTAACTTCAATCATATACTTGTATACGTGTATATTATGGCGCCTTTCCTTCTCTTCTTGTACCCTTGAAAGGCTTGGATTCCAATTAGCTTGTTATAACAATCGCTACAGAACAATGTCATTCACTTTTCCATTACTATTGTAAAGACAATGGAGCACGACATGATTATATTTATAGCACATACCCTTATAGAACAATTACCTTTCTATCATTAAAGAACAATTTCTGTGCAAAAAGTAACAGTCAATTTAACTAACTAATAAACGTTGGCTGATTTCATATTCTGATGAATATGAAATCAGCCAACACGCATGTTAAAATAACCCCATGATTTTCTTTTGCTCTACAACACGAACTTTCGATTTATCTTTATTATCTGTTGCAGAAGACAAACTGAAATCGGTTCATTCCCTTCCTGAAGAAATCAAATCAAGTGTGTGTGTGTGTGTGTGTGTGTGTGTGTGTGTGTGTGTGTGTGTGTGTGTGTGTGTGTGTGTGTGTGTGTGTGTGTGTGTGTGTGTGTGTGTGTGTGTGTGTGTGTGTGTGTGTGTGTGTGTGTGTGTGTGTGTGTGAGAGAGAGAGAGAGAGAGAGAGAGAGAGAGAGAGTAGTTCACTGTGGGATGCGGTAAGTTCTTTATTTTTCTTAAATACAGGAAAATACCATATCCCCGCTCTGTTGCACATCAGATAGTACACATCCATTATTCATGTGAGCATTTGATAGAAGTTATAGTTAAGAAAATATTTAAATTCATATGGACATAATTTTAAGACTATGATTTTAGTAGACAATCGATATCATGCACTTAGAAAGCATTGTAACTAGGAAATCAAAAAAAAAAAAATCGAATGCTTAAATAAGGAAAAGAAGAAAAGAAACGAAAGCAAAAGCTCCAAAACAATCTGCGACAATCGCAAAAGGTTTATTTTGCAGAAACCATTTTTGGCTTTTGTACTACAAACTGTTTCTTAGCGTATATTTTTTTATCGTTTTTAACAAATGTTTTGCCCGTGCATGTGGTTTTCGATTTTAACTAAAACTGAAAGCGCGTGGCTTTAAATGGCGTCGTAAATACTATTTTATTAATTTTCCATGGACGAAGTTGTATTTTGTTGCCATTTCGAAACCTATTACCTCTTTAAATGGTACGATTCAAATTAAAAAAAATGAAATTTATTTATAAACTGTCGTAAAGAAAATTTATTAAGAAATTTTCATCCATGAAGATACAGCAGAGTTCTTAATCGCGAGAAGGCGAACAGAACCGAATGAATGTGCTCTCATATCATTACTAACAATTAGGGTTTCTGGTTCGGCTATTTTTCTGTTCCCGGGACTCGAGACTTTTTTTTATTTATTTTATTTTATTTTCAAGTTATGGGAATTCACGGGACTATACAATTTCGCCCATGAAAATTATTTTAAAATACATTTATTATTTGCTATTTATTATAATTTTAAGAACCTTTTCCGCGTATACGAACTGATCCTAAGTTAAATATTTTGGCGCCATCTGAATGACGAAATACTGGTCCACTGGTTGAAAATAAGACTAAAATTCCAGTACCGGTCCACTCATCCAAAATAAGACTAAAACGATGATCCGATTTCTGTAATTTTTAATATTTGCTTTTCTTATTTTATGTTCATGAAAGCCCAAAATTAACTTTAAAATGTCTGACCGATCCTTTAGAAATACTTATGTATTATTTCTGTTTTGGAATTGATTCGCGTATAAAAGAAAATTGGCAGTTGTTCGAATTGAGATTCCATCTTTTCGCCGCTAATCTTTCGCACCTCACTCGACGCTCCAGTTCATCCCACAGATGTTCAGTAGGGTTGAGACTAAGGTTCTGTAAAAGCAGAGGCGTAGCTATATGTGGGGGGGATGTCCGCCCCGGGTGGCACTTTGAACCTTTTTGAACTTTTGTAGTTAATTCTAAAATACAGTCTCGAGAACTCTCCTTTCCAAATATTGTAATACTACTGCGAATTTTCCTCACAATTGCTGTAAGTGTTGCTAGTTGTGAGAGGAGTTTTTCTAAATTAAAATTGAATAAGAATTACCTGCATTATTATGAAATAGCCTTTAGCCAATGTCATCGACGATTTTGCTAACAGAAAAACAAGAAAAATAACATTTTAGAATGTTGGAATTAAAGTTTTACTTCAAAAATAAACATAGTGTTTTAATTTATTTTCCTACGTCGTTTTGACTTTTTGAGAGGGCGGCAAACTCAGGGACCGCTCCGGGCGGAAAAAGCTCTAGCTACACCACTGTGTAAAGGCCAGTCAATTATGGTATCGTTCATACCCAAAACCGCAGCCTTATAACACGGCGTGTTTGTCTTAATGTAAGAGACAATGGTCAATTCCGTAGAAACCGCAAAGTAGGAAGCATTGCATTGTCCAGAATGTAGAGATACCTCCCGGAGTTCAGTGTTCGTGGCACAACGAACAGTTCCGAGTTCAAACCAGGAAAAAGAGTATCAGACCATTACGCTGCCGCCTCTGAATTTCATAATTGGGGTTACGCACTCTGATAAGAGTTCGTCACACCGAGCATCTGCCACGCCCATACCCGTCCATCTGCTCGGTAGAGGTAGTAGCGTGATTCGTCGCTCCATAATACAGCTTTCCAAGCTTTCATGTCCCACTGTACACGCTCTTTGCACCATTGAAGATGTGCAAAGAGCGTGTACGTGTACAACTGCATGTTGGTTCGGGTAATGTTGAGCATGCATATTGTGGTCCTACCATGGAAACCTTTATGAGCCTCGGTTCTGAATGATTTTTGTGCAGATTCTTGTTCTAGTCAATGCCTGGAACTCAACGTGTCGGCCAACGAATGGTAGTTTTATATATTATCCTTCTTAGCACCTTACGGTAACGTTCGGTGAGTGTTGAGTCTTCCACTGCGGATGACACTTGAAGTTGATTCCCTGCGCTTCCATCTCATCAGTATGGTATCACTGATTGTTGACCTGGGATGGCCGAATTTGTCAACAGTTTGCCGAACAGATAGGCCTGCTACAATGCATGGCATCCTTTTGCATGCGTTCCCTCCTCGCAGCCATTTCATTCCGGAAACAGTTGCACTGACTTGTGAGCATCATATTCGTCCAATTTATACCAGCTACAAAAACGTGACTCGTTACATGCACGATGCCCCTTGCCCATGCGGGGTGACTGTTGACTTCTTTCTAAGCAGTGTATGATATAGTACTCATTTTATTAAAATTCGAAATTATAATAAATTCGATACTTTTCTATTTCTAAATTTTAACTTATGAAAGGTCTCGAGTATCTAGATATTTTTATGAGTCTTGATGAAGAAAGACTGGAAATTTTCACGGGAACTCCCGGAGAAACTCTACTAACAATGTTCAATGTGCAGCAACTGAGCATTTTTAATTGTTTAACAAGAAGCGTACTGTGAGTGTACAGTATATATACTTATTCAGTATATCAGTATATAGACTTTTTTATTTATTACTAGTGATAAAAATATTGTCAATGACAAGCGTTCTAGCCATCCTCTATGTTTAACATGAAATGTCACTTTGCCAATAAATAGATTATGCATGATGCCTTCAAGGATTCCCTGAATAATTTAAAGAAAAGTTCATATCACCCTTGGGTCTCATCTAGGACATGTAGTATATAAATTTATTTCTCATTTCGTATTCTAATAATTGGGCGTTGTTAAAAGTCTTCAGTTACGTTATTAACCATTCACAAGGATAGTAAAATGCTGGACGATATTTCAGGGTGAAGGACTTGTTCAACTGCTTGGTGTTCCGAAACTCCCGGCTGGAACAGGCGAAAAGATAGCAACTTTTGAAGCAGCAGTTGAATGGGATACCGTGACGATGTGGAATGCATGTTATTCGACACTACCTCTGCCAACACTGGGTCGATAAATGGACTCTGCACCCAATTTGAATGTTAATATGGATAAATACCTGTTGTGGTTGCCTCGTCGTACTGTGAACAGTACAACGGATTCCTAAAATGGTTCTGGAATCCGTTGTACTGTTCACAGTTAGACATTCCACGGGTCCAAAAATACGGATGATTGACTGTTATTTTCTTAAAGACAGTTCCAGCTGAAGGAATGAACCTCTACGCTTCTGCCGCTTCAGGTGGATGGCGAATGCTATACTTTGACAATCTGGATGTCCAGGAGTCAGTTCAAATTAACAAAGAAGGAGCAGAAAGGCATCTGGAACATCTGCGTATTCACTGTTAGGCTCTATGCTAAAGGTGGTTCCAAGCTCCGTCTGCTATGTCTACCCGTTCCTGTAGACATATACAAGGAAGTAAATGAAGCAATCACAAATGCTGCACTTCGAAATTTCCTAGGGCATCTCTTGCACCTTTCGGAGAAATCGCATTCGTTATTTTCGATCACAAAATTTATATTTTTATTATTGCGTGACACCTCCAGGAAGTCCAAATATTCATTGAGGGATGGCATCTACTCTACAACTCTCCGTTTCCACCAATCAGTCCACCAACTACAACGAACCGCAACTACCATCATCTACACCAACGCCATCTACCACCCACTACCACCACTAGTATTTTCACAGACAATTACAAACATCCAGGCTCATTGCGGGATTCGAACCTGCAGCCTTTTGGCTGGAGAGCGGATACGCTAACTTGGTCAACCAGGCCGGCAAAAAAGGCTTAGTAATAGTTTCTCTAGTCGGCGACGAACTACCACGCTGTTTCTTCGAGCGATCTAGCGCCGTTGATGACACACGCCACTTCCACTGAGCTACACAGGCAAAAATTGTTGAAGCTTTGAAGAAGGTCAGAGAAGACAGTCTAATTAAACGAACTACATTTGCTACAACAGAACCAACTGTAATGGTTTCTATGGAACTGGAAGACTTTCTTTTGTGACTTCAAACACTTTGCGGTTCACGTCTATCACTGGACTTCCCACTGATTTCCTGAAGAAAAATGCTGCTGATTGGAATAAAGATGAGTTATCCCAGGCAGTAATAATAATAAATAAAAAAATATAAAAAAAGTTCAGTGCATGAGAGTTGTCAGCGATATTGAAAGAGACTTGGCCCTGATGGACGAATACAACAAACTGCACGCCAATGATGAAGACAAAAAACAGTTCTTTTGTTGATTGTGAGTACAGGAAGAAATGCTGCGCTCGCAAGAAACCAACGCTGCTAAAATAACAGCAACAAAACAAGTAAATTTTGAAATTTGTAAACTTCGTATTAATCTGTTTAAATAATAAAGCTTTATTTTGTCCTTTCCTATATACCTGAAAAGATTTATTTGATTCATTTGGAAAAAAAAAATTAAAAATTAAAACAAAAATTAAAAAAAAAAAAATTTGAGCATTAAAGTAGGTTTTAAAAATACAAAAACAAATTACGTAATCTTATTACCAGCGATATTAAATTTAACCGTCACAACCCCTAAATATATTCTAAATCATTTCAAATTTTCACAGAGTTTTTTCATTATTATTGGGAAAACAATGAGAAAGTGCTTCATGCGAAATTCAAAACATTGAAAATTTGCTGATTTTAAGAAGCACCGTATTGACCGTGTTTAACTGTGTACTTTTCTTGATAAGATGTCGGCTAAGTTTTCAAATGAGAAGTTTATGTTAACGTTCACTTCATTTACGTTTTTTTTTTTTTTTTGAGGGGGGAGGGGGGCTAGGAGTGTAACGTGAAAGCTGCTTTTGAAGAACACCGAAGGCAATTAGCTGATGGAATTTCACCATTTATATTTCGACAGGATTCCGATTATTATTCGAACTGTCGCTCTCCCAGTTGGTCGAGGAGCTCCTATCTGTGGTCTGCTGGAGCTTTCCAGACCGTTGCATTTGAGGCTATATGGAAATGTTAGTGTACGCGCAAAAGTTTAACGACAGAGATGCATTATTGCGAAGGGTTTTGGCCACAGAAGATTACATTGGACCAAGGTGCAGCAAAGTTCAGGCTGGAACAAGTAATACAAAATATAGTTTTATAAAAACGTTTTTATTATTTTACGCTACGTTTATTAACTTATTGTGTTCAAAGAAACTATCTTTGAATAAAAATTAAAAAGTAAAAGACATTCCTCAGCAAAGGGTGAGTGACACATAATTAAGTGAAAAAGGAAACATAATTAGACAATTAACATTTTACAGTGGCGCGAAAAGAGTTGTTTATGCCACTAGTTATGTACAGTAAGCTGAAGATTTATACCAAAGAAATCTAACACAGTTAACTTAGAAATATTTGTGATCTGTCTCTTTTTACAAATTCTCATTAAATCTCATTAAAAAAAATGATCCCAGAGGAATGGGCGTGAGAAGA
This sequence comes from Typopeltis vanoorti, assembly GCF_054136105.1. Taxonomy (NCBI): domain Eukaryota; kingdom Metazoa; phylum Arthropoda; class Arachnida; order Uropygi; family Thelyphonidae; genus Typopeltis; species Typopeltis vanoorti. The sequence continues at coordinate 49,989,433 of NC_143554.1, forward strand.
AAATGCAAAAGTGTGTTTTTTCTATAACCGAATAGTACTTCACCGAACCGAACATTACATAGTGTTTATCTCCCAATATATTGACCCCCCCTCTCTCTCCCTATAGTAGTCCCGCGCAGATCTATCACATTTTTCAAATGTACGATATGGATGAGGTAGATCTTTGCTCTCATGGCGCCACACACACACACACACACACACACACACACACATCAACAAAGCATACAGCAAAAAAGCTTACATCATAGTGTTTATCTAATATATTAATCTCTATATGTATAGTAGTAGTAGTACATTATCTCTCAAATATGAGATATGGAATGAGGTAAATCTTTGCTCTCGTGGCGCCACACACACACACACACACACACGAAGAAAGCATAAGCTGTTTTGTACTTTGTCACGCATGATGATAATAGCAACTATCAGGTCATTAACGGCAGCATCAAAATCTTATGATAATACTATCGCATTTCTTCGGAAATTACGTATCTTAATGACATGAAACACTTATTTTTCAAATGGAGTATGACAGCAGCAGCATATTGCACCACTTAATTATTTAGTGGAGAGCGAAGTCGATTTCTCCTTATCTGTTCTCCCTCGCCTCCTGTTGCGAAATTTATGGGATGTTGGAGTGAATGTTTTTTTAGTGAACTCCATGGATATACGAAAAATGGAATCAAGCATTTCTTCGGATTATATTTTCTTTTCTTTTCTCTAAGATAACGGCACCAGCTGTCCCAGTTAATTTGAACCTGCGAATTGCAATTGTGATGTCATAAAACACTCCTTTAGTTTCAACTAGTGTTCCTGGTAAAGAAAAGGTGGGCGGTGCAAGATCCTGAAGAGTAAGGAGAATGAATTAACAGTCGTGACATTTTAGTCAAAACGTTGTTGTGGAGGGGGAAAAGGTAATCTGCACTGAGCCACTGCTAAGGTCGTTTTTGCAGTTTAGCTTCATGTACATATCACGCATTATCTAAATACAAACATTGGTTCCAGTTTCGCCTCGGAAATGAATTCGAAATGCATAGCTTCATGCATGTCAAAAATAATAATTATGAATAAATAAAATAAAATATTAATATGCAGTTTTTAAAATCATATTTTGGAATGGAATGAACTTGTCTGACTTTCATCGGATGTAGAGATAATGGGCTCTTCCACTTAGAGGACTTTTGTTTCGTTTTCGGGTCCTATCTGTCACCCCATATTTCATCACTTATCATTATTATTTAAAAGAACTCTATGTATATTTTGAAGAAACAATGAGTAGAACTCAAACTGATTTACCAAGTTCAAAATGACTGAATTCCACTGATGATGCCGAAAGCTAGAATGTCCATCAACAGTCACAACGGATGAAAATGTGGCTGTTGAATCAAAGTACTTGTCCTCGAAACAGACAGACATCATTCTACTTTAGATAGGTAATTAGTTCGGAATATGACATGGATCATGATAAAGCATTTTGATACAACATCTGAGCGCGAGAGAAGATGTATGCTCAACTTTAATACTGAATACATTTTTCTGAACACAAACAGAGTTTGTGTTCAGAAAATTCTACTACTGAAAAAATTCAGAAATTCTATTACTGAGCCTATGAATGTCTTATTAAATTTAGCTTTATAATCGAATATATTAAAACAGCTCTTCAGGTGTTTAAATATTTTAGAATCATTCTTCCTTAGAATCTTTCTTTTTTTTTTTTTTTTTTTTGTGAAAATTGAACGTCTCACAAACCTAAATATCTGCACTTTAAAAGGGCCTCAAAATCTTGTAGTAATCTTGTAGTTTCTATTAGCAACCCCAGAATATTTTTTCCTTATTACAGAATGCAGCTTCGCCATCGTATAACACCGCCACTTGAATTCCTTGAGCCATTTGTCTTGAAAAGCATGCATTAATTGTTTTAATTGACTATATAACACTATATAAAAACTGTTTCAAGACTCAGAAGTGATTTGAATGCTTTCTGGTCTCTTACTTACTTTCGCCTTCAATTTTACACCGTTTCACAAAACTAAAAAGGTAGTACTCTGCATTTCTTTTCATTTGTTGTCCATAATGAAGGTTAAATTTATGTAAATAATTCGGTATGAAAGGCAAATAATGAAGTTTGCGAAGAAACCGAAAGTGGTCAACACTAACAACGGAGCCAGCCTAACTTTCCACGATATCATGTAAATAATGTAATCTCTGATTCGTCGTTGCAAGATTTTTTTTAAATAACACTATTAAAAAAGCCTTTTCTTAATGTAAAAATGTCCAGTTATATAATTACTCCAATATAATTCATGTTGTGAATTTGAAAATAAGCTTAAGCCATTACTATATTACATAGCATACCTATTTAAGGGTTAAAGAGGGTGTTGGGAAAAATAAGAAGAATATAAATGTCTTACTTTGTATTATAGCTGGCACTGAAACAAATGAAATTCGGCCTTCTTAAATTATATATATATATATATTGAGAGTGTATGCATATTGTTTTGGATGATATGAAGGTGAAAGACAATCACAAACATCCATGCCCTAGACGGGATTCTTAATCCGAAGCCTCTTGGCTGGAGAGCGGATACGCTAACCACTCGGCCAACAAGGCTGGCAATGAGAGCATAATCATCCTTGAGATATGCAACTTACTTTATGTAGATATATATGAACCACATAACTCTGACCACATTAATTTTTTTCCACTCTTCCGGTGTCCAGTCACGGTTTTCTTGACACCACTGCTGACGAACTTTCCACTTCTCAGAAATCAGTGGTTTCCGTATAGGCATGTGCAACTCACAGTACCGATCTTCTTCAATTCCCAGCGAACGAGATACGTTCCTGAGAACGTCTTTAAGTCGGATTTGTATGTAACTCGGATCCCTGATGAATATCGCATATGTGGTAATAATAATAATAATAATAATAATAATAATAATAATAATAATAATAACAATAATATAATGGCTCATATGTGACAATAATAATACAGTGTAATAATAATAATAATAATTATACCCCTGTACTGTAATAAGTTACAGAAATTATTGTGCTCATTCTTTTAATTCAAACAAACAGAAAACATAAAATAAAAACTCATACAAAACGTTTACACAGGAGATAGGAGAAACTTCAAAAAAGAATATTAAAGGTTGCATCAATGTCTTGCTAACTGGAAGGGGCATTTCTGAGGCAAGAAGGTAGGCTAACAATAATCGGAAGACGATGATGGAGATAGTGCTAGAGAGGATGGATCTGGTGCCGGGAAATCAGGATTTGATTCTGTTTCACAAGCAGAATCTTAAAAGGAATTTTCTTTTACGCAATAACGTTCCACAGCAGGAATAAAACAGTTCAAGAACCAATCTTCAAACATGGCAAGCGTGACCCAGGCCCTTAAAAATAATTAAATATTAATAATTTGCGAATTATTAATATTTAATTATTAATTATCCTTATCGGGAGCCTTGGGAGCCCGTTCGTAAGTACGGAACGCCGTAAGTCGGGCCGTCCTTAACCCGGGGATCGCCTGTATTTATGAAAATAAGTTGGGGGGGGGGGGGGCTAACATTAGCAGTAAAAGGATGATGAGGTTGAGTAGACCCACTGACTTCGAAGCTAGAATTAGCTTTTCTGAAGACAGTGGAATTAACGATTAACTTTACTTTGTTGTTTTTGTTGTTAGCGTTTGTCGCTGTGGTTATTAAGTTTTATGTGATATGTATGGCAACTTTTGCAGTATTAAGGGTGCTGATACAATTTCCACAGTTCACGTTTTAATGCTATGTAACTGTTCAGATGTTTAACATGGTATGGCAAGTTGTTGAGTAGTGTGGGTATAATATGCTCCTCACAACCGTTCATACCAATTATTATAACGCCTGGTTGTGTGGAGAGTTGTGTTTAGTCTTGTTATGCGATGCGTTTTTCTGTTAATACGATACGTGTTATTGAAATAGTGTCTTAGATTCTTTATGCTCAGAATTTTGTGTTTTGCCAATCGGTTATTGCTATTCCCTTCGGTTATTATCTGTCGTGTATTAGGTCTCCAAAGCACTGTTGAGACGATTCTTCGGTGGAGGAGTTTTTCTAAATTTGAAAAGTGACTGTTTGCATAATTATTCCATGCCTTTGTATTGTTTTACAAATTCCGTGATATACGAGGGAGGAAGGGACTGAAAAGTTCTGATAAACACCTAGAACAGAAATGATATTGAAGCAACTCTTCTTATATATCCTAAAAGGAAAAAGAACAAATTATTATAATTTGATGAAAGAAACATCAGGGTTAAAGGGTTTTAAGATATGTTCTAGGTGTTTCTCAGAACTTTTCAGCCCCGCCCCACGTATGAGTCTTTTTTTTTTAACGTTGGTTGGCATCATGTCTTTTGCTTGGAAGAATTTTGCAGCAATAGTGCGTAGTTTGTTATGAAGTATTCTATATGTTTAGTCCATCGAAGTGTCTATGTATAAACCGAGGTATTTAGCGTGTGTTACGGATATGATTTCGGAACAGTGGCAGCTTCCATGGTTGATGCATTGGTATGCGTGACTATATATCGTTAGTGGTGTAGGGTGCATGATTCTTGGGTTCTTTATGATTAGCATTTGCGTTTTAGTGTTGTTGTTGACTATGACTGATTTGTGGTAGAAGTAGGTAGTTTTGAAAGAGTTTGGTTTAGGTCATGTCTGCTTTGGAGAGAGCAGTGATGATACAGCACTACTATTAGTAATGCTGTATCATCTGAGTGTTGATATATTTGGAATTGCACTTTTACTTGTGTAAATTATAATTTATTTCAAATTTTAATTACGCTATGATATTACAAAATTATGCTGCGCGTATTTTATTATTTTCCTAAATCTCATGAAGAAAACCTCGTGAGATTTAGGAAAATCTCATGATTTTCCTAAATCCCCCCCCCCCGCCTTGTTCCAAACATATGTATATTAGTTATAAATTCACTTTACGCAATGTTGTTTGAAATATTCCTTGTATAAAATGATATTAAAGAAAGTTTACGTCAAGTATTAGTTGAACATTTTTCTCTTTATGAACATTCAACGGAAGAGAATATAATTTTTTTATTTTTTTATCTGAAAAATTTTAAAAGATAATTAACCCAGTTTAATGACCATAATAAATGTTCTTCCAGATCACGAAAGTATTAGACTAACAAGGAATAAAATTATGTATAAAATAAACATATACACTTCCTCAAACAAAAATTAAAAAAAAATGAGAAATAAAAAAACTTGTTTCTACTTAAAAGTACATTTTGAAGTTCTCTTATCTCAGAGCAGCTGTTGTGTAAGGAAATATTTATCAAGTTCCTTATATTCGAGCATACCAGTTAAGTAGGATGAGAAAGAATAAAAACATGCGTTGGTTAGATAGTGAGACATAACATTACAAGGAAATCGAGTTATTTGGGTACGGTAATTGTGTACATGTTTTGTAGTATGAGAGCAATGGTCCCACTTGCCTGATAGTCGCCTACTCTCACTAGATGGAAACAGTTTATTGACTTTGTTATTATACGAGCTCGTACATGCTTATAATGAACATTGAAGAAATTAGAAATTGCTGAGTTTGTGTTCAATTTAACACTTGTTAAATCGTGCGAAATAGTATATTAACTCAAGCGTATAAAGTCTCAGTGTCAAACAACATTTAGTTATAATGACTTAATTATGTTCCATTATATGTTATTAGCGTTTTCTCGAGCAGTTATTTCATTTAGATCTTGAATTAGCACCGAGACAATTAATATTTTCATGAAAGTAGATTGATACCCACCCTGACTAGTCCTTCCAGTGAATATTAAGCTACTTTGTTTTCTCTAGTTTCTGAAAATGGTAACCACCAGGCTATTTTTATTAACTAAAGCCAAAACGATCGCAATAGTGGAATCATTGTTTGATTTTAGTTATTAGTGATTAAGGAAGTGTAATGTTGGAATAGTTCTAAATTCTTGGACAAGGTGTGTATTCTTTATAATACTATATAGTTGTTTCCCTTCGCTCTCTAAATAATCAATAACTCTTTTTTGGATCTTATGGTAAAGAAGGAGAGTCATACATACCTTATGGTATGACTCATTCCACTTCGTATCTCAGAAATAGTTTTTGCTTTATGCATTTATGCAGATGTTTTCACAGCTGTTACTAATTTAATATTGTCATTTATAATTCACCACATTCCTTTAAAAGTGTAAAAGCACTAGTGACTTTCACTTCAGCTCAGTCTATAATTATCTCTTACATTTCACTTATTCTCTTTATGCTTCCATCCTTTGAAACAAACCTCCCTTTGTCTCCTTAAAACAGCAATATATAAACGCGCTTTATTCTCAAAAGAATTAGGCGACCCTAACTAACTTTTTTGGAAATCAGAAGGCAACCAGTTTTTACCCTTAGCCATCAAGGACAGCTGAGCCCACGGTGATCGATGAGTTCAGAGGCACAAGAGAAAAGCGTACGGAAAACTACCACCATATCTGGTCCCAAAATGCTAACAGTTATATATTATTGTCTCAAACAGTGTGAGCTAGATCTTCGATTTTTACTTGAGTTGCCGAGGCCGAGGTAAAATCTTAGTTTCCAGGAAAAAAAAAGTTATTCTTTTTTGCTCAAGCCGTTACTTTTTATCTGTCCAGCTATTAACTCTGTACAAATCCCAAATCCGTCCAGCCTTGCAATACCGTCTTCATCATTTGCGGTGGTGCACCTAAGACCTCTCCAAAATGTGGAGTGATGTTTCAGATACTTCCATGAGTCCTGTTCGGTAGAACTTTCATCCACCATTCTCCCCACTTCTGCTAAATCTACAATAACGTAAGGATAGCTGCCCAACATTCCGTTTACAGTTGAATTGCCGACTCATCGAACCTGCTACTTCTTTTTGTCATTCATTCCAATGTACCTCGGTTCTTGTAGAATAGTATTTCCTATATATATTCCCCAATTCTTTGAAACGAACAAACAGACTGCTATAGGCCTTGCGGAGTCTAGGGGGTGATATAATAGAAAAAAACGTAATGACAATAAAACCATTTATTATATGAACACACAGCTGGTTTTCTTTTTAGTTTTCTTGTTTCTTCCAATTTTCTTACATAACGTGAAAAGAGAAATGCAAAAAATATGCATTACAAGAGAAAAACCAGCTATAAATTAAGTTGCAAACGAATTACTGCCATTTGTAGGCGTTGTGGATGCCATAGTTTTGTTGAGCATGTTCACTCGGGCATGATTTCGCGTTCGCGTGATCACTCCCATGTGATGTGTATATACACACGTGAATGTGTGATTTTTTTTTTTTAATAATGAAAAGCCGACAGAATATTTTCAACATTACTACAATCAGTTCAATCATATTTTTACTTGAAGCTGTTAAAATATATCAACTTAATCAAAATTGCATACTTCTTAAGTAACAAATATAAACAAATTTAAATGACAAAAATCCCATATTACTTAGTTCATGGCCCAGTAAAATGACAAAACAAACAAACAAAAAATGTATTCTCGCAAGAATTGAATCACAACCCTAGACTGGCTCGAGGACGTTTGAAAAGTACTGTAATTAGCCTTGCTCATCGTGATATCCAGACTTAGATACTCATGGTTTTCTCAAGTAACTGCAAGGGAAGATAAGCCTAGTTTCTAGAAATAGCAACTAGGAAGAAAAGTGCTGTCCTTATTCTTCCTAGTAGCTATTTCAAACGCTATGAAAAAATAATAAAAAAAGACATTAATTATCAAACAGTGTCCCGTGTTTACTTGTAGATCAGCTTATCAAATTGCGTGCTGCGGTTATTAAAATTTCTGATCGGTTCATTTTCTCTTTTCACATGCCATAATTTAGCTGTATATGATTTTGTACAGTAGAGATTGTACTGATATTTCACGCTTATTGGAAACTGGCGGAGAGAAATTGCATGTTTTCTTTGCTATAGCTGGACATACTTCATTAAAATTTTATATTTCAGAACTGGTTCAATTTTTACTTAAATCAGACTATTTTTAGTGAGAAAAAGAGGGCAAAACAATTCAAAACGATGCTAAGTTAAACCTTATGAACCGCAATAAATAAACTGCATTGCGTAAGTCAATAATGAAGGAAGTAATTGGAGACAACTATAGAAAGGTGTGTTTAATGGCTCAGTTTTAATGATCAGCTATTAAACACACCTTTAAACTTTCTTTCTTTACTGACCTCAGTAAAAACCTTCTTGAGAAAAACTCATGGTGAACAGATTTTTCTGTTAAACTGATTGCTTAACTAACCCAGTTTTGTTACATGTTCTGCTGTATCTGTATCCTGTATATTGTACATTCTGTGCCTATACTACTGCTATATCTGTATCTGATTAATGTTATTTGCATTACATTTAGTCTATGCGAATAAAAGGAACGTCTGTTGCGTTTTGTTTACTGTTACCAAATTTTCTTCTTGAAGCAGATAAAACATATTGAATTATTCTATCTGCTAAAAGTTCGGTAATCGATAAAGATCTTTCCAATTATTTTTGTGATGTATCTAATCCTTAATATTGACTTTTATAAATTTGATTACTTTAATACCATATTATCATCTATCTTAATGACTAGTAATCGATATCAAAATCAAAATGCAATATTAAGCTTTGGCATTAGGTCAATTGACTTAGGAACAGCACTTTTAGTAGTTGATCATCAGAAATGTGTAGTGGGAAAATCGGTTTTTCACCGACAAGTCATGCCGCTCAGGGTCCCTTCCAGGTATGTTTGATGGTGATCATTTATGTGTTCATTCAATGGCAAACTAATTCAGTACTATTTCCAGGGAGAACTTTTATTTATATTTGAAAAATACCATAACATTCTCTTCTTCTTCTTCAACCTTCTGGTTCTGTCCATGGCTGGACGAAGGTCTCCCCCACCCCCATGATTTTCCAGATCACTCGGTTTTCTGCTTCTCCCATCCATCTCACTCCTGCAACTTGTTCCAGTTCATCTCTTCACCTTCTTCTCGGTCTTCCTCTTTGTCTTGTTCCATCCATTGGTCTCCACTCTGTTGTTTTTCTAATCCATCTCCCGTCACTGCATCTGGCAATATGGCCAACCCATCTCCACTTAGCCTGTTTAATGTATTTTACAATATCCATGACACCTGTTTGAGATCTTATCCAGATATTTGTCTTCCTATCTCTTAATGTCATTTTTATCATACTTCTTTCCATGCGATGTTGTACACTTATAAATTCATTTACACATTATTTACAAACCAGAGGCTCCGCTTTCAACTATTACCTTAATGAAAAATTTCACTCATCCACTGCTTATCGCTGTACATATTATACAGATGATTGACGTCGTCATCATCATCATCATCATCATCATCAAATTCCTGCCATGTACCCTCAAGGGGTGTACAGGATATGATAGTACTACACGAAAAATTTACATCATTACTAACTTCCTATCTACAGTTTTCCTCCAAATCAGTCTGTTACTTGTCAAGACTCCAACATCATCAGATCTTATATTTCTATCGTCTAAGGCACTTTGTACCATATCAATCCACCTATATCTTGGTCTTCCTCTGAATCGTTTTCCTGCCAACCTGGCAGAGAACATTTGTTTTGCTAATCTTTCCTCTCCCTTTCTGTTTAAGTGACAATACCACCTGAGATTAGCTCTGCTAACGCATTCCTGGATGCTGACAATGTCAAGTTCTTTCCTAATATCCTCGTTTTTAATATGATATTGCCAATGTTCACGCCTCTAATCTGTCTCAGGACTCTCATATCTGCGGTCCCTAGTCTTTGGTCAAGTGTTTTACTTCTGACCCAGCTAATTTAATGTTCCGACTAATTTCTTTCTTATTCCATATGAATTTATTCAATTGACTTCCTACCATACCAGCTTTGTTGATTCTGTTGTCTATTTCTATATTTAATTTACCATCTTCAATAAAAATCCTGCCTAAGTAGCTGAAATGTTTTACTTGTTCCACAGGTTCTCCATTCACAACACAGTTGATATTTTCAATGATTCTGCCTATTTTCATTGTCTTTGTTTTTTTATTGCTGACCTTCATACCATATCTATTACAACAGTTATTCAATTTAGTCAGTGAATCTTGCAGACTTGTAGCGGATTTATTTAGAAGTATAACATCGTCCCCATAAAGCAAAGAGCTGACATTAACATCTCCAATTTTGATATCATGTTTAATACCACTTTCCTTCATAATGTGATTCATATAGATAATGAATAACAGAGGGGATAATGTACATCCTTGTCTCGCACCAGATTCAACATTAAACCATCTTCCTGTACTTCCTTCAATTCTAAGTGCTGACTTACAACTCAAATAAAGACTAAGTATTGCTTGATATAATGCCCCATTGACACCATATAATTGTAGCGTATTGAATAGCTTCTCTCTTGGCACCTTGTCATATGCCTTTTCCAGATCTACAAAACTTAAATCCAGCTTGTTCTTCACCAAGTTTTTCTTCCACAATTCTTCTCAACCGTTTCTCAAGTATACTGGCATAAATCTTGCTCGGAACACTCAGTAGGGAAATACCGCTGTAATTCTCACATTCAGTTTTATTTCCCTTTTTATATATGGGTACTATGAGAGCTCTACTCCAATCATCAGGAATTCGTTCCTCTGTCCAGGCATTCTGAACTATGTAGTGTATCCACTGTAAGACTTTTATACCACCATACTTTAGCATTTCTGGTCGAATATCATCTACTTCAAGTATGGATATGTATTCCTGACTGCATGCCTGGTCGGTGTTTTTTAATCACTGTGCTGTCTCCACTGCTTGTTTCATTTAGCGGTTTTTCAAAGTAATTACTCCATACTTCAAGGATATCTTTTTCTCCCGTTTTCATGTCACCTTTATCATCACTAACTCCTTTTACAGCACTCTTTCCTCCATTCCTAAGCTTCTTCGACAACCTCCAGAATATTTTGCCACCTTCTTGATATTTATTTTCTATGTTCCTGCCAAAGTCCTCCCATGACTTTTGTTTAGCTATTTTTACACATTGTTTAGCTTTCTTACATTTGTCTCTGTATTCTCTAAGAGCACAAGCTGACTTATTTGGCAGGAACTTTTGATATGCTTTCTTCTTTTCCTTCACTGCCTCTTTAACTTCCTGTGTCCACCATGGAGTTCTAATTTTTCTATCCTTGCAGACAATTTAACCACATTCCTCTATAGCTGAATCAATCAGAGTTTTCTTGAAGGCTTGCCACTGAATCTCCAAGATTTCGTTCCTGTTCTCAAACTCTTTCATTTTTTCTTCAATAATCTTTGTGTATTTTAGTCTACAGTTCACATCTGAGAGCTGCTCAACTTTTATTCACTTTAAAATTTCTTACATGTCATTCTTTTCAATATGAAATTCGATTTTATCCTGCTCAAGACTAAATAGTGATCACTTCTAATTTCAAATCCTCTGTACACTCTGGTGTCCTGCACCAGGGTCAAAACATCACTATCAACAATAACATAGTCAATGAGACTTTTCTTATTCCTTGCCTCTTCTCTCCATGTGAATTTGTGCACATTTTTATGTTGGAACACGGTGTTAGTAATAATCAGTCCATGTCCTGAGCAGAAATCCAACATGTATTTGCCATTATTATTAGATTTGCTCTTTTCTCCAAATTTTCCCAAAACATTTTTGTATGTCTGACAATCATTTCCTACTCTGCTAGTTAGATCCCCAACAACGACCAACTTTTCCTTTTTCATTGTGTCAGTTGCTTTTTCTAAAGCATCAAAAAATTCCTCCACTTCTAACTTAGTAGACCCTTCTGTGGTCCCACAGAAGAGTCTGCTAAGTTAGAAGTCTCGTTGTCCAAATAAGTCTCATTGTCCAATTCCCCATTCTCATATTTGCTCACATTATTCTACTTGAGACTGCCTGCAATTCAAGAAGATTAGCCTCGTATTTAGTGTTGAATACCATGGCTACTCCTTCTTTTCCTTGATTGTCATTGCCTGAATATAACATTTTGTATTTATTGCTCAGAAAGATCTCACCAGTTTTTGTCTTTTTTGTTTCAGTCACCCCTATTATATCGATCTGGTACTTATCTAATTCCTCAGCTAGCTCCATTTCTTTGCCATTCAGGCTTCTTATGTTGATAGTACCGATCTTGAACTCTGGTGATGTTGAGTTGGGGTGTGTTTTCAGATTTGTTCCAGTAGCTGACTTATGCTCCCAGAAGAGATTCTAAAGCTCATCTGCAGCAAAAACAGGATCAGACCGCCGATACCATACAACACTATCCCCCCCCCCAGGATAGACAAGAACTAAACAGGGCAACAAACCTAGTCCAATATGCGATCAAAGATCACAAGAACCAGCTGTGGGAGAAGAAGCTAAGCTCCTTAAACCCCAAAGACAACTCATTGTGGAAAATGACTAAAGCCCTTCGCAGCGACCGCCCCAACATTCAGCCAATCCAGGGAGAAAGGGGCATGGCCTACCGAGACGACAAGAAAGCAGAAGCCTTCGCGGACGCCCTGAAACTGCAATTCATCCCAAACTACGTGCATGCGGACTTGCACTTCATTGAAAAAATACACAGCCATGTCCGCTGTGCACTCCAGCAGCCAAGAAAACACAAGCTACACTACACCAAATCATCAAGAGCCTCAATAACAGAAAGGCCCCAGGGCCTGACGAGATTTCAAACCAACCATAAAAGCACTCGCCCATAAAACAGTTATGCATCTAGTGGCGATCATCAACGCGATGCTAAGACTCAACTACTTCCCCACTCGCTGGAAATGGGCAGATGTAATCCTCATCCACAAACCCGGAAAAGCACCTCAATTCCCCCAGAACTACAGACCTATCAGCCTCCTATCAAATCTGGGAAAAATTGCGGAAAAGATAATTCTGAACCGCCTACAAAACGAAACGGACAAGATCGACCTAATCCCAAAAGAACAATTCGGATTTTGCAAAGGCCACTGCACAACACAACAGGTCCACAGACTTATAGAATTCATAACTACTGGAAACAACACACAGGTGCAATCTTCCTGGATGTGGCGAAAGCCTTTGACAAAGTATGGCACAAAGGCCTCATCCACAAACTAATAGCTGCGAAATACCCACTAAACATCGCCAAAATCATAGAATCCTATCTGAAAGACCGAAAATTTCAAGTTAAGCTACGTGGCCTCAGATCCTTTATGAGAAGCATCACAGCAGTGTCCCGCAAGGCTCCCTCCTATCGCCGCTACTCTTCAACATTTTCATCTCAGACATACCAAACACAGCATCAACCACCATGGCTTTCTATGCGGACGACATGGCAATACTGACCATATCACTCAGGCCACAAAACGGCTACAAGACGCAGCAACAAATCTTGAAGAATGGTTTCATAAATGGAGGATAGATGTCAATGCCGACAAGAGTACGGCCATACTCTTTACAAGAAGGAAAGCAACCCACCATGGAGCAGTCACGATGATCAACACTGATATCCCATGGCAAAAAGAAGTAAAATACCTGGGAATCAAACTAGATAACCGACTCAGCTTCAACCCCCACATCTCGCATGCCTGCAACAAAGCCAACTCAGCAATAGCTCAACTCTACCCGCTACTCAACCGAAGAAGCAAAGTCAGTACAGAAAACAAACTAACAATATACAAAACAATCATCAGACCCATACTAAAGTACGGATCGCCGACATGGAGCCACACCTCCCCCAGCAACATCAAAAGACTACAGGTACTACAAAATAAATGCCTCCGAATGATCTTAGACGCCCCGTGGTTTGTTAGGAATGCTCTCCTCCACCAAGACGGAAACATGCCAGACATACAGGGTGTTCGGGATAAATTTGACATATTTATAATTAATTATATTTTTCCGTAAGTTACATGTATTAACACACACTTCTCTTCATTTAAAAGTTTGGACCCTTCTTCATTCATATACAAGATGTCAGAAAGGATGGATAGCTGGAACCCACCTGAATCATGGAAGAGAATAACTTGTGTCATGATGATTCGTGCCCGCCATCAAAATAAGGATATTACGACTGCTGCCCAATGCTCCCTGAATACAGTAAAAACAATCAGGCATGAACTAGAGACTTGCAATGGTGACTACGAGGATGTAGCAAGAAGAAAGATCCCTAGCAGACGATCTGATTGCGTTCGTACAGCAGAATTCCTCGCAAATCTGCAGGAACAGGTGTTGAAGAATTGGAATTCGGGCTTTGTTCGTGGAGTTGCTAACTGTAGTCAAGCCCTGGATAACAAGGGTAGCCAATGGTAGGCCGTATGTATGGCAGCAGGATTCGGCCCCTTGCCACACCTCTGGGATAAGTCAAAAATGGTTGTCTGAAAATTTCTACGACTTCACCAGTCCAAATGTTTGGCCTCCAAACTCCCCAGACCTTAACCCCATGGATTATTTTGTATGGGGCACAGTTGAAAAAGACACCAATCGCACTTCCAGTAATACAAAAGCCCAGTTAATGGATAAAATTAAAACAGTTTTTGCGGCCCTTCCCAGGGAGACTATAGCATCAGCTTGTTCGAGGTTCCGAAGCAGAATTGAAGCTGTGATCGATGCTAATGGTGGTTATTTTGAGTAAATCTTGTTGATAGTATTGTAATTAACTCTGCCTGTAATGTTTTTTTGTCAATTCATTAAATTTAATAGATACAAAGAAGATTTTCTTTTTCCTTACGAAACTGTCAAATTTATCCCGAACACCCTGTACCTTCGTATTTCAACCAGACTGCTGCCAACCAACTCATCCCAACCATCACTCCATCAACCAACGATTCTACATAGCCCTAACTCGGGCGAGCCACGCGCTGAAAAATTTCTCACTATCAATAATCACAATCTAGCGATGAAGGGATAAAAATCCAAGGGATTGACGTCCATCTCGTCATTTAAGTTAGCAGATGTTTTGCAGTTTTCCTGCCCTTTAGAGTAATGTTTGGTTAAGTATATTTGCCATGTGTTTGTTTAATTACTGAGGAGATGTGTTCAAAGAGTGATCAGTAGTATCCGGAAGCGTTGTGTTCATTAACAATCTGTTGATATTCCAGTCTTGAATTTAGTCTATTGCAGAATTCTTCCTACTTTTTTGTCTGCAGTTAGAAATTTCATCTTCTATGATTTTACTTAATTCTATTCACTTCTTTCTATTGTCATGTTGGAACAGTTTACATATCGAATCAGAGTGCGTGTAGGTCTAAGTTGTCGTGAGCAGATCGATGGGGATGAAATGCAAAATTTATTGTGGGGCAGGCTTCATGATTGTGAGCAAATGAATGGGGATGACAGATAAATGGGATATCAGCGGGATTGAACTGACATCCCGATTCATCTACCCACAACGCCGATTATTTGTAATCCCCATCCATCTCCAACTTTTATATTTCACACCGTAATCCCCATTCCTTCTGCCCACACTCATTACGCTCAGCCCACAACTTGTTTGGTGCAATAGTGGGACGAGACAGCCCATAACGACGTTTATCTTTCATCCTCATTCATCTACTCACGGCATCTTTTATGTTTTATCTGTTACACAGCAACTTGTAGTAGGTTAGTCGGTTGACATCGATGGGACAAATTGAGATTGGACGAAATGTCCGACTGGACGAGTGTTCCGGTGGACAAACTTATAAAAGGACAAAAAAATCTTGGACCAACTGCCCTCAAACCAAATAATCTAGTACACAAATACAACTGAAAATATATTAGAAACCAATCTGCTAGGAAAATTTATCCAAAAATACATTTGCTCTACTGATACAACAAAGATATTAAAAAAAAAAAACAGTTGCCTTATAACAAATGTTTGTAGAAGGGATGTTACGGTAATCTGAACTCTTCACAGCTGATGATAACGTAAATAAAACCGCCTGTCAAGAAGAACTTTGATCCCGTAGTTGAACTCAGATATGTTTTACTCAGTGAACCACTTATATTAAATAGGTTATCGTGCCCACATATAAACTAACGTTAAGATAAAATCTAGATAAACAAATATTTAAACAAAAACAATGCGCCGCAAAGAGGAAAATTACAGTGCATTTTATAAACTTTCCTATTAAAACATAACGAACACGTGGTCGCTTAGCATGATATATCATTTCGTTATGCAGAAGCGGCGAGGAAATAGTGTTATATTGTCGTGAGACCTACTTTTGGTAGGTCTTACTTATTTATTATTATTTTTTGTGTGTGTTCATTTTAGATATTTATTTAGATTTAGCCAACACTCTTAATGAAATAGCCTTAATAAATGGTTCAAACTAGATTTCTTTCCTTGATGAGAATGCAGTTAAGCACTTCTCTCAAAGAAATTAATGTTACTGAAGTCGTAACTGCATTGTGTGTGTGTGTGTGTGTGTGTAAGAAATACAGTGACGATTATTCATGTTTACAGTCAGTCACGAAGGAGAAGCAACCAGCAATTATCTTGCCGCTCTTCCTGAAAGACCGGTTCTTAACATAGCAATAACAAATGGGAGAAAAATGTCCACATAAGACTTATTTTTAGCACTGTGTACTTTTACATGGATTTCAGCAGTCGCTTTT
Organism: Typopeltis vanoorti; assembly: GCF_054136105.1. Taxonomy (NCBI): domain Eukaryota; kingdom Metazoa; phylum Arthropoda; class Arachnida; order Uropygi; family Thelyphonidae; genus Typopeltis; species Typopeltis vanoorti. Next base: position 50,006,047 of record NC_143554.1, read on the forward strand.
TAGTTTTTACCCAATTCCTCATGAAAGAGAAATCTGTAAGACATTTATTCATTTATTAGCGTGGAAGGGGAAAAAAATCACACACGGTCCGTTAGATTACTGCTATAGTTCATCCTTTATTTGTACCCATATATATATATATATATATATATATATATAGCGTGTGTATCTCAGCATAGCTTGTATACAGTACCGTCGACAGAGAGGCAGCCTGCTTCACGGTGCGGCTTAATAAGGACGCTCGTTCAGCCATATTGGCGTAGGCGCCGTCGCTAAGCTAACAATAACTGTTAGCATAACAAGTGCAGGGAATGAAGAGATATCGGTGGGATATACTAGGATTGACAGAGATAAGATGGCCATCATCTGGAGAGATCAATGGATGCGAAGTAATATGGTCAGGACATGACACCATGCACGAAGCAGGAGTTGGCTTCCTTCTTAGCAAAAGAGCTCGAGCGGCTCTTTTAGGCTACAAACCAGTTAATGAATGAATCATAGTAGCAAGATTTCAGGCAAAGCCATTCAACATATCAATAGTCCAGATATGTACACCCACATCTGACAGCACAGATGAGGATATTGACTTATTCTACAAAGATCTGACAGAGACAATAGAAACAATACCAAAGCAAGATGTGCTAATTATTGAAGGAGATTGGAATGCCAAAGTTGGAATAGATAATGATGGTTGGGAACGAGTCATGGAAAAATATGGTTTCGGAGAAAGAAATGAACGAGGTGAAAAATTGTTAGAATTTGCTGTGGACCACGAGATGATGATCTGTAACACAAGATTCCAACAAAAGGAGTGTAGAAAATAGACGTGGCGATCAAATGATGGGAAAACCAAAAACATGATTGATATGATTAAAAGAAGATGGGTAACATCAGTACAGCAATGTCGAACTTTTCAAGGAGCGGATATAGACTCGGACCATAGTTTAGTGATTGCAAACATCAAGATGAAATTAAAAAAGAAATATAAACCCCAACATCAGAATAGAAGAGATACAGCACGAATAAGTGAAGCAGAAATAGGAAGAAGGTACAGAACAGTGTTAGAAGAGAGACTTAAAAGTGTGGAGAAAGAAAAAAAACTCGAATTTAAGAGTGAAAAGAGTAATGAAGGCGATAGAAGATGCAGTTGAAGAAACAGTACCAGAAGAAGAGAAGATCAAGAAGAAATGGATTACACAAGAAACACTGAAGTTAGTACAGGAGAAAAGAATGTTGAAGATAAGAAGAGAGACATCAGAACAAATAGAAGAGCAATATAGAAGAAAGTGTAATGAGGTGAAAAAAGCAGTCAGAATGGATAAGATGAAATGGTTAGAAGTCCAATGCAACAATATAGAACAGTATTATGGAGAGCATAAAACAAGGGAGGTATGCAAAATGATCAGAACCATTAATAGAAAGTGGCAACCAAAACAGACCACAATTAAAGATGAAAAAGGTAAAGTATTGATGAATAAAGAAAAAATTGTACAGCGGTGGACAAGATACTGTAGTGAGTTATATGAAGAAAAACTAGATTCAGATAGTGTTGGGAAACTGACTGAAGAATTGAAGCAGATATCACCACCAGGTAATGAGCATGATATGGACATTTTAAGAGGAGAGGTAGGAAAAGCAATAGGACGGCTAAAACACAACAAGAGTCCTGGTAACGATAACATTACTGGAGAAATGATTAAATATGGTGGTTAAAGTATGGTTACAGAAACCAACTATGTAATATGGTATGGAAAGAAGGGAAAATGCCAGAGGAGTGGGTGAAATCAATATTAGTAATATTATACAAGAAAGGAAATAAGCTAGAATGTAAAAATTATAGAAAAATTGTCTTGATAAGTCACCTTGGTAAAGTGATGATGATCATATTGACAGAAAGATTGAGAACACAATTGGAAGCATACCTTGCAGACGAGCAAGCAGGATTTAGGAAGGATAGAACTACAATTCAACAGATTTTGACAATGAGGTTAATAGCAGAGAAAGCTAGGAGAACAAACAAAAACATATATACTTGCTTTGTTGATTTTCAGAAAGCATTTGACTTTAGAAAAAACTAATAGCTATGTTAAAAGATGTTTATCAGAATGCAGTTGCAGCAGTTAGAATAGGTGATGATTTGGGGAAATGGTTTCAAACAAGCAGAGGTACTAGACAGGGAGACCCAATATCACCAAGCATTTTCATCGCACATTTAGAAAGAGCAATGGATAAAATGAAAGAAGATGCCAAAGGAATATCTGTACACGGAATGAGAATTAACAATCTGAGATTTGCAGATGACATTGTTATTATTGAAGAAGACAAAAGAGAACTACATAAAACACTGAAACTGTTAAATGAGGAAGGGAAGAGATTTGGACTTGTTATGAACTTCGAAAAAACAAAGACAATGGTATTTGGTGAGAAGAACATGAAACAAAAGTTACAAGTGGATGGAACTGATATAGAAAATGTATAACAATTCACATATTTGGGAAGTAAACTGACGTATGACTTGGACTGTAATAAAGATCAGGATTGCAAAGGGAAGAACATATCTGAAGGCCATGGGTAACATCTGGAAAAGTAAAGTGATCAATCTGCAAACAAAACTAAGAGTATTGGAAACATGCATCTTCAGTGGTGTACTGTACGGATTTGAAACGTGGGTAATAAATAAGGAATCAAGAAAAAGAATTTTGGCATTTGAAAGAACTTGTTACAGGAAGATTCTAAGAATAGGATGGGTACAGAAAATCACCAGTGAAGAGCTCTATCAGAAGATACAACCAAAACAGAATCTAATGCAGAAGATTATAAAACGGAAGCTGCATTTATTTGAACACATCTGTAGAATGAGTGAGGACCGGAAGATAAAGACATTTATGTTTGGTATTTTGGATGGTTTAAACAGAAGAGGTAGACCATACAGAGAATGGATAGATGATATAAAAGACTGGTGTGGAATGGGTGTACAAACACCGCGACACTGTGCACTGGACAAAGAAAGGTGGAAGAAGATAGTGAAACAGGCATCAGACATCAACGGGCAGTGAGCCCATGGTTCGTGATGATGATGATGATGATAGCAAGTGCAGAAAGTTTTTCCAAGCTTAAACAGATTAAAAATTATTTGCGAATAGCAATGGTCCAAGAAAGGTTGGTTGGTCTAGCAACTATATCGATAGAGGCGGGCATTGCTTATAATTTAAATTTAGAAGAGCTTATAAGCAGGTCTATTGTGCGATATCCTCGTAGAGCAAACATTTAATTAATATTATTATGTAATCGTTTTGCATTAATGTTTCTCTTGTAATAACAACAAAATAGCAATTGGATATTTTCTTATATTATTGTCTTATAATCCATCAGGGGCGATATTTAATTGTTTGCCTCAGGGCGTGATCTAATCTGGCGACGGCCTGCTTGTATATATATAATTTATTTATTTATTTTTTAAGAGCTTGAGGTTATAATTAGTGGTGGAAGAACACTTCGTTGGGAGGACTATTCTACAAAACATGGGCAGTTGAAATGAAAGAGAAGAAATAGGCTTATTGCATTTGGAGTTGGACTGTAGCAGGATGTTGAGCAGCTTCTGCTGGCGATTTAACAGGCTTAGTGGAAGGAGCGTGGAATGACGGATGCCAATTCACTATAGGGAATTTTTGGAGGCTCTTTATACATAGGAAAAAAGAGAGAAAGTCGTGGAACACAGAATACTGCTACATTGGTACTGTACGCCCACAGATGCGAGACCCTTCGACACTTCCGCGTATGGCAGCAGAAGAATAATCCATTCCGTTAATAGGGAAATCGATCCGTCTCTTGGGATGAGTTTATTATTACACGTCGGAAAATTAGTTTTTATTTTATGAACATTCTAGTTTTTAAAGTGATAACTATTTTGCTTGTATAACAGTTGGAAATTTTTATGTATAGTATTAACAACATTTAAAAAAAGGTATAAAATAAAAAAAAATATTGTAACCGAAATTTATTTTTAAGAAAGGTTTTGTATAAAAAATAATAATTATGCAGAAAACCAGAAATTTTTTCAAATGCATTTCGCCATTCTAAAATTGCAGCTGAGAGAACTCAGACACTTTAATGTCCTAAACCGATTAATTATGAATTGTTGTGACACTCTTTAACAAAACCATGCACAAAATTTTAAAGGAAATAAAAAACTGTTATTAAATCCTTTTAATCTTCATAGTTGAATTGGTGTCCGAATCACTTTTACTTACATTAATCACCAAATCTTCGCATAGTTCTTCGATAATTCCGTCTCTGTCCTAATAGATATTTTCCAGTGAGGCAACATGAGAGCAATATTTTCCCCAGTTCTGAACTGTAATGCTTTTAAGCGCCTGTTCTTTCGACATATCAATATCTCCAGTTTCAAAGCTAGGAATTCACGCTCTTGGAGCAGCGTGTCGAATTTAAATAGTTTAGTTTTGGGAGAGTTTCTTTTGACCAAGTTGAGCAATTCAATTTTTAGCATATCTGCGGAATGAGAAATGTTATTTGCAGCCATATAATCCATAATGACTTACTTCCTAGAACAATTTGGAACTTTGTTCAATTGGATACAGTGATATGGAGCATTATCAATTATAACAACAGCATTTTTAGGAAGATTTGGAATCAGTTTTTCTTCTGCTCACTTTTCGAAGATCGTAGAATTCATTTGTCCATGATAATCTCCAGTAGTTGATTTTGATACTTTTCACAAGAATGAACCTTTTTTTAAATAAATCAGGTTTGTGTTTTAAAAATTCATAAAACTGTATACAATTCATGTAAGTTGCAGTTCGTATAAATTTCGTGTAAATGCATGCTTTCAATGTTTCCATTTTTAATTGTTTTTTTTTCAGTGGTCCACATATTTGTCACTAATGAAAATGCTCTTTCAGTGGGGGCATTAGATCCAGGGAGACATAGGCAAAATTCAACAATTTTTAAAATGTTTTTAAAAGATACGTGTTTATGTCCACTCACTCCTACCACAGCTTCTACACTATACACAGTCTAGAACGTATGTCCACACACGCGTCAACGACGCAGCCATATACGGTATGCCTCGCAGCTAGCGAGTGCCGGTAAAATGACATTTTTCATGTTTCTATGAGCCGTGTGCTGCGCGCCAATATTCAGTTTACTATTTCAGTTCACAAAATAAAGGTACAGAATGGCTATTTTAGAAAAAAAATAAATTCGAAGGACAGAGCAGTGAAATAAAGGACGTATGGTCACCTTATCCATCATACAAAAAATAAATAAATAAAAATAAAATCAGCTAACGCCTTTTATTTCCTTATAGGGAGTAGGCGAGGCCTTTATGCTCTATCTAGCTTTTTTAGAGACTGGGTGGGCAGTTCAATCTACAAATTAATAATAAAAAATTAACGAAAAAAAAAACGACAACAAATATCAAGCTACTACAGCGACAGACAAGAAAGCACGTGATTTCGCGTGTTGGTGACCAATTTTCTTCCCTTCAATATGAATTGACTATTCTTGGCAATCTGCCAGCCCCGGTTCTATGAACTGTTGGCGCACCATGAAAGTAGCTCTAAAAGAGACAATGGATATCTGTCGCTGTAGTAGCTTGATTTTTGTTGTCGCTTTTTTGCATTAGAAAGTGTTGTCGCTTTTTTTTTTTTTTTTTTTTTTTTTTTTTTGCATGAGAAAAGGACATTTATGTGTAAAAAAAAATGATTGAAAGTCGTAAAACAAAGAGTACTGTTTACACTGGACAAGTCCGAGGAAAGTTAGCCATTTGCTGTGAAGTGCAATAATAGACAAAAAAAAAAAAAAAAACTGGCTATCCAATTACAGAAAATGATGGTAAGCCAAAGTATGGGCAATTTACTGAGCAGATATCTCTGTTATACCCGATCAGATGCTCTGGAAATGTCAAGAGCCAGGTTCCAAACCTTTTCATGGTATGGTCTTGAAGTGAGTACATTGTGGATTTAGAGTGTCGGAATTCACTGGCAAGTCTAAAGAGAGGAAACTATCCACTATGAGGTGCACTGGCGATCGTTGATTAACTGGTGGGTTTGCATGTAGTAAAGAAGTTGGATATTAAAAATGTTCTCCATGATTTTCTGGAAGACTGAGGTGAGGTGAGAGAGCAATGGGTTTGTAGACTTTTTCCTTCTTTTTTTTGAACGAGCTGAATATAGGCTTACTCCCATGTATTGTAATACAGCTTTATCTTCAGATGTTATAGCAGTGCTGTCTGGAGAAAAAAAAAAGGTGTAGAAGCACAGATGAGTATAAATCTTCCCATTGCCTTTGTTTGTTAATAGGTTTTTTTTTTCTATTTTTTTTTTTGTTTTTTTGGAAAATAGGTTGAATTTAAGATCAGAAGGAGTGACTGTCATTTATAAAAGCGGCGAATTTTCTGCATGCGAACAACACTTTGAAGAAGTCAGCTGTATATTGACGACGATATTTATTTTCAGGAGCCTCAGCAGATAAATTTCGTATTGCACACGTAGTAATGGTGAATAATATTGTACATGTATATATCCAAAACCGTCACTGATCGACCGAGAATGCATCATGAATAGCTTGAGAATGCATCAAGCGCGGTTTCAGTACAGTCAGTTTCTTAAACGTGAATTTTCATTTTTAACTGGCGAAATTTTTCATGATGAATTAAAAAACGGGCTTGCAAATAAAAAATAAAGAACAAGTGAAAAAAAAATTGACTTTTTCTGACTAGTAATCTTGTTTGTTATTCTTAATTTTCGGAACAAAAGTTTTGAGTGAGCACTAAGCTTGTGCACAGCCCACTGCTGATTAGAAAGGCCAGAACTTCGAAATCTTTTCGTTGCGCTTCCGAGTGCATTATAAAAAATGACAATGTTCTCTTTTGATTGGAAGGACCTGAATTCAGTTCTCTTTTAGGACGCTAAAGACTGTCAACTGAAAGTAAAGTATCCAGTCGCATATACGGGCAGCAATTCTTTCCCTCCTATGCTCGAATGACAAACTACCAGACACTGCATTAACTGAACAGACATACAGTATCGTACTCACTTCGTGGCCACGGAAGACACAATCGTGGAACACTCGGCAATAAATCATTATAAAATAAATTAACTATTCTCTCTGGTTCCTCTTTGCTTTCCTCAATCCTACCCCTATCCAAATACCCGCTTATAACTAATTAGGAACTCGTACCTCAAACGCAGAACATAATTATTAATCATACGCAGACTCAGTGATGCTAGAAGCTTCTCTGAAATTGAACTGCATATAAAAATATTACATTTATGAACATTTGCTTCATTATAAATTTATTTTTTTCGGTGGCAGTATGTTTTTATTTTACAAGATTGCAAATTTCATGGACTTTAAAAGTACAGGGAAAATTGACACTTTTATTCTGAAAGATTACAATGACCGGTTGGAAAATCTCCTTGTAAACTCAGTCTGTGAAGTACATTTGATAGTTTGTTTACTAGTATCTCACAGCAGATACCAGTTATCAAGTTCTCTGAATTGTTTTTATTGAATATCAGTAAGTTTATCGCAGTCGATATTATGTTTATAGAACTCATAAAAATGGCTTTCTCTAATGAAACAGAATTTTAATCCCTCCCAAATCTGTTCTCGTCGTAGAGAGGAGATACTTGCCTTTAATTCTTAACTTTTTTTTTTTTACTGAAGACTTTTTAGTATCTCACCCCTTTATAACATTTTTCATGGTTCTTTCAGTTTCTTCCTCACTCCCCCCCCCCTCTCCCCACGAGTGCTTATACGGATGGGAAATGGCTGATTTTTTTTCATTGTCACGCCAAAATATAACTTAGAGATGTGGGGATAACAATTTCCTACATCCTGATTCTTGATAATTATCTCATTGGTCTTGAAGTTGAGTTATTTCACAGAGATTGTCAGATATTAAGTCGAATTGTTTCGAAAAATTACAGAATTGCTGCATTACAGGTAATAGCAGAATTGAATTCATCTTGCAAAACCTGTTTCCACAAAAACTATCCGACGTACTGAAAAGAATATTCAGATAAGTAAATGATGGTGTTATGACCGTCGAACCTAGAAAACCACGTATGATATAGTCAGATGAGTTGACCTTCACGCTGTTTCCTACATCAGGACGAGTTTAGGTTGGAGAACACCCAAGGAAGACTACCATCCGGAATGTGTTTGTCCAACAGTAAAGCACGGGGTCAGTTATGTGATGGTCTCTTCAGCAATATCGTGGTATTCTGTTGATCCCATTATTACGCTTCATGGCAGAATTGCTGCAAGTGATTATTTGGAGACATTTTGGGTAATCAAGTGCGTCCTATGATCCAAACGTTATTTCCTAACAGGCGTTTCAGAGCAAAAGTTTTGAGTGAGCACAATGTTCCCATTCATACAGCTTGGACTATACAGCCGTAGCTTGAAGAACATGAGGGTGAACTTCAATATCTTCTCTCGTCAGCATAACAATGATATTTGAATATTATTGAACCATTCCAGTTCAGTTTTGGAGATTAGAATAAGGAACAGATTTCCACCTCCGTCTTTAAAACAACTTAAAGATGTTCTTCAAGATAAATAGTACGGAATTCCACCAGAAACTAGTCACAACTTATTTGAGTCCATTTCAAGAATAATTCAGGCTGGACTGAAGGCAAAAGGTGGTCTAACACCACATTAAATAAATAAATGTGTATGTATAACAAGTGTTTTCATTATTTTATTCAACTACATAGTAATGAGGTTATTCGATGTTAACTGAATGATTCAGCAATGTCCTGGATTAAAGCGCGAATTTCCTTCCTTGGAATGAAAGGTTGGTTCTGCATGAATGTCCGTTGTATGGTGGTTGAAAGAAAAAGGACCAGCAAGAAAGTCAGGCATTCTTGGAGTTGGACTCCAACTCTAACTGGAAAGGGTGGTGGTGGTGGGGGAGAAACGAGCAATGATCTAGGATGCATAAAGTGTAGTCATGCCCTAGGTCTAGGGTACATAAGTGATTCATAAAGCTCTGAGGGATTTAGATGACAGGGAAAATGAACTAGCTGACGTTTAGCAGCTACCCAGTTGGAGGTAAGCTGTACTCATTCAGTGTTTGACTTCTGACTGCTCATCCCTCATCCCCAGTACTAAAGTTGCGTGTACTTTTTCTTGACTGACTGAAGAAAATATCTGCAACCTCTTTCGAGAAATTCAGCAGAATCATTTTAAATCCCAGAAATACACTATCATACCAAAAGTTATAGGATACCTTATGAATATAAAAAAATTATGCCGTTACTGAAAAAAATCAATAACATCGCGTCTTGCCTTCGGCCGTTTCAAACGTCATCGAAGACTTTCTGCTCATTTCTGATAGAATTTTTTTCGTATTGTGCGCCACAGCTCCAATAAAGTATTACTGCGTTACACGAATGAAGAAGGCTTGCGTGTCCTAATTCTGTTCTGCATTCCACGCAACTGTTTTGTCGGGTTTATGTATGGGCTCTGAACTGGTTTGGCAATATTTCGATGTTATTCTCTTCAAACCCAAAGTGCTTATAAGCGTTGCTTAATGCTGTGAAGCGTATTCGAGTCGGAAAGTCTACGTAAGAGCAATTACCACAAAACTGTCAGAATGTTGAACCCACTCAATTGTCGGGAATATCAATGCAAGACTTAGCAATCGTGATTTAGTGCACTGTGATCAACAGACTTTACCCATATCACAAGAGCAATGCCACATATAATTGCACAACTGTCCCCAGATTCATCGTTGGGACAATACGGTCCGGTAAAAATGCGTTCTACAGGTTTCTTTCAATTTCAAAGAAATCAGTTAGAGCAGAAGATCACGTAGCGTGACTTGTTACTCCTAAGGACAGATTTCCATTGCTCCACATTCCAGTTTCTATGTGCCTTGGCCTATATGAGTTGACATTGTAGGATAGTCTGTCAGTGTGGACCATGTGCAGTGTTTGCATTTCTGTGCCAACAATTTCTAATTCATTACTTTCATTTTCATTTTAACAGTATATTCATAAAGCTACCGTGCGAGTTATAAAACAAGAGGCCTACAATAATATTGCTACACTCAATTCTTCGTCCTCCCCCCCGTTAAGACTAGACCTTTCGATTTAAGCAACTTCGGTCTCCATCAAGTTTGTTTGCTTCTTTTGTGCTTCTATAGAATTGCAGCGCTTGACGACCTGCCTGAGGTGTAATACTTACTAATAGTTGTAATGGTATGTTTTTTTTTAGGCAAGTTAGATGTCTCCTTGAGCCTGGATGACCTCCTACTGCATTACTGGAAAGCTATAGAGGCCGTACGCTAAGTTTTGTTTTGGTATCCTTGGGAGTTTATTTCGTGCGCTTAACTAATTTTATAACTATCATCCTGTTACATGCTTTTAATCACAAAATTCGTTTTTCATCCATTTTCTTGTTTTATTATTTTCGATTTTTCTTAAGCAATAGTGTGTCATTTATGATTCTTTATAGTACCTCAGTGTGTTAGGTTCTTTATAATACCCAGTCCATTTCAACTGTGGAATGTTATTTTTCGTAATATACCCCTTCGCTGTGTGATATTTCTCAAATGCTTAATATTTATCCTTTATATATATATATATATATATATATATATATATATATATATATATATATATATATATATATATATATATATATATATATATATATATAATGAGAGTTTCCCAGTCTTAAATATCCAGTATATCTTTGCGCCAGTTGCCAACAGACCAAATTATAAATGTCACTCGCCAATCTAGTTTATTTTAATAAATTAGATTTATATAATTTATCAATAATAATTTTAATTAGAGTATTTAAAACCATCACAAATATATATTAAATTAAACTCTAGAATAATAACTTTTACCCGATTTTTTTTTACAAATCTTATTGTGCTTATTGAACGGCAAAAATAACAAACCAACAATGGGCCTATCGGTGCAAGAAATTTGAAATTTGGTCTACATTATCCTTTCTTTCATGATAATAGAATAGCCATAGCTAAATTTGTAGGTAAACTTTTCAATGTCTCAATAAAACTGCCTGATTACATTCCATCCATTGGAAGGTGTTTTTCTCTGTATAATGAACTATAGTTTCGCAATGAAATGGAAATAAAAATACGAGGTGAAACCTACCAAGTGAATTGATGTCTAACGTGGTACCAGAAAATATGGCTTGAAAACCATCTGGATGTCACATTTTATTACTAGAAAATTAGATCTGTTCAAACCAGTGTTGAATTAAAATGTATAAGTGAAATCTAGAAATAAAGATTTTCCTCTTGGTCCGATTAACATTCTGCGAGTCAAATCTTGTTCAACGTGGAATAAAAATAAATTTCGAGAATGATTCAGAATTACTTAAGAATAACTCGAAGAAGATTTTGAAATGAGCGGTTTTAATTACAAATCAGCGAGAGAAAGTTTTAGAATTATCTCATCCAGCAACACTGTTTTGAATTATCTCATTCATTCACTCAACATTGCCTCCTTAGAGCAACTGGAAAGACAAAGAGATATTGCGCCTTTCATTTGGTAGTCAGAGTTCAATTCTCGTCGTGATGAGAGGAATCGGTTTGTGGGCCTTTTTATTTTTATTTATTTATTTTTCAACTGAAGGTAAGTAATTCGATGTGTTGCAGACGTAACATGGGTTTTCATTCCGCATACAAGCAAATCAGTCAGAGAACACACGCAATTTACACCCAAAAATGCTATTTGAGGATGGTAGATGGCACTATGTATAGAAGTTAGATTAAGTAGTGGAAACGATGGTTTGTGTGACGTACCCATTCCCTGCGATGAGTCCTTTGACTCCTGAGGTGTCATCTAATAATAACAATAACGAAACATACAAAGTATATTTTATTCCCATCATCGGAGCTTTTTTTTTTTTTTTGCATAAACCCGACATTTAAAGTAACCTCGAAACGCGAAAACATTCTCATATTATTAAAACGAGTTTTCATAAACTATAAACAGAATAGAGTATACGAGCAACCCACACCTTATCCAAACCGTTCTTGGCCTCTTTTGATTCTCATTTTTATCTTATTTTATATTTTATTTTATTTTTTAAATATAGCTTTAAAATCTTACTGATTTTAGATGAGTTATGAAAGCTAATTAACTTTAGGAAGTTTATTTACTAAAGTCACTGTCCTCAAAATTTGGAATTATAATAAAAATAAAATATACCTAACTGCATTCTAAGAAAATCATCTGAAATTTCTGAGATACAAAACAGTTTCAAATTTCTCATAAAAAAAAGAAAAAATACAAACGATATGAGAAATAAATGAAATATAAACGAGTGAGGGGAGGGGGAAGAAACACAACCGCATACGAACGGGTCTGATCATAATCATCATTCAAAGCATTTTCTAATTCATGTTGCATATATTAAATGAAGATCAATAATGCACATGGTGTATCATGAAAAATGGACCTGTTTTAATCCTTCGTGTGCTAAGTAGACATTCGACATGGTCTTGGAATCGCTATCACCGTAATAAGGAAAGAAACATACCGCAGTATGTTTATTGCTTCCTAACTACGGTGAACTCGCAAAAACAGTTTCCTGCATCAGATAATAACTTGGAATTTGAATCTGATTTAAAGAGGGAGGTTCCCTGCACGAGTGGATTTTAAAGGATTGGGTTGTAGGCGGAGATATTCTGCTTGACTACTGCTACTCTTACTGTCGCTTTATTACTTGACTGCTTATACAAGACGTGAAGCGCATCACATAACCCCTCCCCCTTCTTGATGCATTTACGAAAACATTTTTCAATGGAATAGGTTTACCGTACCGTGATGTACTTACTGTCAAGCAACATGAACGTCCCGTGTGAATCGTAGGATTGCTTGATCTAATTCCTCCATTAAAGGAATGGACCTTATCTGTTTCCTCTAAATTTGAATTACTTGGTTAGTCCAAAAACGTTTTTTTTTTCTTTTTAAAGAGGTTATTAATAGATAGACGACTACCGGTATATACGAATATTATTTTTAGAAGAAAAAAAAAGTAACTGTTCCATGAAGTTGCCATTGCATTTCTGCGATGCAGAACGGAAACACTTTTTTTACTCTCTGGAAGAATGCATCTTTGATATCCGAGACTACTTTAAAAAAATAAAATAAAACAAACTAATGCATTATTTTCTATTATTCAGGTTCACTACCGGTGTATGAATTTCACGCTGTATTACTGATTTAATATCCAAATTATATGCTCGGTTAGACCGGATTAACGACACTTCAGCAATTTCGTATTGTTGACTGTTAAGATTAGAATAACGCATTATCTCGATACTTTTTCCTCTATTGTGATGTGGTCGAAGAATAATAGCATGTGTGGTATTTGTATTTATTTAAGCTGTCCAGTATTCACTCAGAAATATGACACCATGTTAAACATAAATATATAATTCAATGAAGCAGTTATAATCTTAATGTAACTGTTACCATAACGTAATTTTGCTTTCGAAACTCTTACTGCTGTTCCTACGTTTATTCAGATTTACTGTGTTGTCAGTTTTTGATAATACTCACGCTCAATTTTTTTTTTTTTTTTGCTTTACCCGGATGTACTTTGTCATAGAGGAATCTTCAGTCCTTATAATTGATGGTCGCTAACAATGAAAGCTAAAATAAAATAGGATTAGGTGGAATATGTGTAAATGAATGTTTAATCAGATGGCCTTTAATGCAGTAGAAACAACTTTCAATGCCATTTTCTGTCGCACTAAAAGTCATCTAGTTAAAAATGTATTTACATGCCACTTTACCCTATTTTATTTTAGTCATATATGTGTAACATTGCTTAAATTTTCCGGATTTCACACGTGTGCTTACGCCCCGATTTGAAGTAAAAAAAAAAAAACATTAATGGAAAAGCCCATACACAGGACAAATGTAAATTACATATTCTACTCCATAATTATTATATCACACCTCCAGGGAGTCTAAAAACTCATCCAGGGTGGGCATCAACTCTAAACTCTTCGGTCTCACTACTCCACCAACCTTCACAACACCAACGCCATCTACCGCCGACTATCATCACTAGTGCTTTCACAAGCATCCATGCCCACGGCGGGAGTCGAACCCGCAACCTTTTGGCAGGAGAGCGGATACGCTAACCACTTGGCCAACCAGGCCATTATTATTTGACACCTCCAGGCAGTCCAAGGACTCGTCGAGGGAAGGCACCTGTTCTACAACTCCGTCTCCACCATTCAATCACCAACTGACCGCAACTACACCAACGCCACCTACCGCCGACCAACACACTGGTATTTCCACAGATAATCACAAACATCCATGCCCGCGGCGGGATTAATATGAGATATATTACAGTAAGGAAAAAAGTGTAAGAACAAATTTTGGAAATATTTACTAATAGTTACGCAATTTTTTTTTTTTTTTTGTAGTCGAAAATGCTCTTACAAAAACATTTTAAAAACAGGCGGCAACTAACGCTGCTTTTATCCAAGGATTGCCATAAAGCTGAGGCTCAGATATACCGAGAATGACGCAATTAAATAGAAAACCAGTCAACTGGACATAGAACTGATCGGTGCCAGGTTATTGGCACGTCTGTCAACAGCCTCTAACGTGTCATTAATTTGGAATATATAAAACAATAGACAAAGACTTGCCACAATTGCTCAAATGACAATGAGATATATCTGAATGAACCATGGGAACTATTCAGCATACTATTCAGTGTAGTATGCCTATCCACAAAGATTACTAAGGTGAGCGAAGGAACATAGTATTGGATGCATGGGTTCTTGTTCACAATACTATTATCCTTTCGACCTCGTGGTTTATTTCTTTCTCCCACCATCATGCTTGGTCACAGCAGTTCAACGCGGTGGAAAGGTGGGAGTTATCCCGGCACTCCAGTAGATTTCTTGGTATCAGTAGATCAAGCTCTAACTAATATGACGTTTCTGAACATCATTCACGATCAAGTGCACCGATTCATTTACTCTTCATGCGATAGATATAATTTAACAAATTTCGGCCATAGCAGCCGTGAACAGAAAGATATCAAATTTTACCAACACGTTGCTAAACTTTAGCAGTTAACATTGTAGATTCTGAGTATCCTTCGGATCCTCAGAAACTTAGAAAAAACTGTTCGGTTTCTGGTGACTATCTTAGAAAAAACAAGAGAAAGAAGAAGAAAAGTTGAACAAAAGTTCAGACGTTGGGTACATTTTTTTTCTTTTTAATGTTTTGTTTTGTTTCCTATATCTTATTGTTTATTGATATACAGACTTAAGATATATGGCAGATTATGTCGTGACTCTTGCAGTCATTAAGTTTCACAATTTTATTGATAAAAATAAATTAAGAATCGCTACTCGTGAGAACTACGGTAGAGGACCGCAAATATTTCCTCATATATGATAGATGCCTTTCCTTCCTTATAAGAGCTTTATTTGCTTTGCGCTTTATAATAGCATGCATTGCGTGATATAAATGCTTTATCCAAAGCATTCAGACGATGCATAAGTAGGACGAAAAGGAAATGATAGGATGAACGCGGTGACGACGGACAATTTTTCGCCTTCTAGTCACTGTAGTTTACTTTTGCGTGAGAAGATCTCGTCAAACTGAGTAAATGGTGGTATAAGAAAAGTCGTTTGCGGCTCCCGGCATCTAATGCCAATGTACGTAGGAAGAGAACATCAAATTTGCCTAGAAGGCCTAGAGTGGTTTGAAAAGGTTCAACGTTTGTCTCTAGTGCAAGTTTCCAGAGTATGCAACAAATAAATAAATAAATATGTAAAAATGAATAAAAATAAAACAGATCCCTACATTAGTACCTACGGTATTAATATATTATAGTTTTATTAACGTTTTCCAAGTGGATTCACATAAAACACACACATACACACACCACCACAGTACACAGAGTAGTTCTGAACGTGTTTATGGATTCTCTGAAAGCTGAAAAGAGACCCATGCAACGTTCGCATGTGGATAGGTAGAGTGCAAGCCTCTTTCAAGGAGGGATTAAAAATCGTACGTACGTCACTACTTGTGTTTCATGTACATTCCAGTAAGCTCTAGTTTGGCTTGGTTTTAAATAAAATAAATGCCGAAGCAATGAGCTGATGCAGGTCCCATAACGAAGCGGAAACAGCACATACTTTAAACTGCAAAACACCTCTGATATTATATTGCCATCAATACGAAGTTTTAGCATTATATGCTATAATCAGCGGTACGTACAGGTCCTTCAGGCTGACGACTTTCGAGGAAATCGGCTTTCGTAACCATTATTTTTAGGATAGGTGTCTTCTTTATATATATATATTTAGGCAGTCTTCTGCCTAATTATATATATATATATATATATATATATATATATATATATATATATACAGTATATAGTCTTGTCTATTCTCCTGGCAGGTTTTCTTTTTTTTTTTTTAGGAATGAAAAATGTACCTTCCGTCGTAGGTTGGCTAAACTCAACTTGAGTTGAAAAGCTCGAGATAGCTCTTCGCTTCCTAGATGGGATTCGAACCTAGGTCTTTCCAACCAAAGTATGTTGTCGAAACTGACTGAGCTATAGAGGCTCTGTTTACACTGACATTATGTGCAGTTGTAACCTAAACGTTTATTGTCTGTAATAATATGGTAATATAGTAGGCAATAAATGCCAGTATTAGACAACTTGGATATTACTGGAACATTTTCTAGATCTTGGGCATGTCTATGTTACGCGCAAATTATGAAATTGCACAATCCATGAACTGTATAACGCGCTTGTACAGTTCTTGGAATGCAGTGGCGCACCTGTCCGCGCGGTTAGCCTAGTGGCTATGCGCTTCGCAACCATATGCCTGGGGAAGGAGTGTCCTGGGTTCGATTCCCGTCGCCGATGTGAAGAGCTTAAGGATCTTCCTCGGCCATAGCGAAGTTAGCCGGTCTTGGGCGTGTACAGCAGGGTTTTTTTCCGACAGTTTATCTGGGGTTTTTCATCCCGCAAGCTGGCAAACCGGCCCCGTGAACACACGGATCTACAGCCATAAATACTTGCAGGATGAAAAATCCCAGATAAACTGTCGGAAATAAATGCCGAAGCAATGAGATGATGACTCACTGAAAAGTTGAGGGGACTAAACTCGCCCCAATAGGGACGGGGGAGAAAACTCCATATGAATAAAAAATAAAAGTAGTGCACTCAGGATTTAATCTTGGGGGAGGGGGGGAAGCACTTAAGATTTAATCTTGGGGAGGCGGAGGGGCGAGTTGAGTAGACGATTTGAGAATACGCATTGCATACGACCTATGACTGAGCATCTGCAGTGATCACCAATATTGATCACTGCAGATGCTCAGTCATGATCTCCTTTGGCTCAGCTCGGGCAAACGAAGTAGCGCTCGGTCCGACGGAGCAATACTTCTCAGATTCCTGAGAGCTATAGGATATTCTCACCTTATGTGACTGCTAATTCATAAGTAGTATAGAAATAGAAGACACGACACAACATAAATAAAAAACTTAATTTTAATTAGGAAAAGATTTACGGAAAATTTCCTAGTGTTTTTTCCTTTTTCTTTTTTTTTTGGGGGGGGGGGATGGCCTTGGTCCCCTCCCTGGGTGCGCCACTGTTGGATTTTGCAGAAAACGTAATGCTCATTTCATGAATGAATTGGGTGCTACAGGAATTCTGATGTAATGTACAACATTACATCAGAATTCCTTTCGGTGTATTTAGTAAGGTTAGTTTCTTATTGACGTGAGTTGCGGGACCAGCGGCTTATATATGTGACGATTAGGTTTTAAAGAGCATTTCTTATTGGCTGTTGCTGCAAGTTGCTGTGTTTTTAGAATTTTTTTGTAATAGTATTAGTCAAGTGTTGCAGTAAATTTGTACAACATTACATCAGAATTCCTTTCGTCGTAATTTAGTAAGGTTAGTTTCTCATTAGCGTGAGTTGCAGGACCTGCGGCTTACATACAGTAATATATGACGATTCGTCACTATTAACTTAATAAAGTGATATTTTAGGTTTTAAACATCCATATTTGTTAATTTTTAGATCCCTACATCCAAAATGGAAGATTTAGAAAACGCTGTTAGAGAATATGATATCTTATGGAATAATGAATTCGAATAATATGTCATAAACCTTCTAAATGATAATAGATCTGGCGTTAAAAGAAGTAGACAAGAATATCATCTTAGAAGTAAGTACGCTATTTCAAATTTAGCGGGTGTAACGAAAGTAGTGACAAAAAAATGGTCGATTTATGGCAACAAAAGAATCCGCTATTTCTATCATTCGTGATATTCATCTCTCTACTGGGCACAAAAGCGAGACAAAAACCCACAAGAAAATGTACGCTAACATTCCACGACGAATTGTTTCTGAATTCATAAAACAATGTAAAAGATGCATAGAGAAACTAAAAAGGAAGGAGACCGTTAAAGGGATTGTCGTTAGACCTATTACCGTAAATGACATGAATCGAAGGGGTAAGGTAGATCTTGTTGACTTTCAAAGCTTACCATATGGGAATTTCAGGTTCATTATGCACTATCAAGAGCATCTGACAAAGTTTCATTTGCTTCGAGCGCTGGCTTCAAAAACAGCAAAGGAAGTAGCTCAACATTTATTAGACATTTTTCTCGAGTATGGAGCTCCACCTTTTATATTCCGATGATGGAAGGGAATTCACAGCTGAAATTATCAAAGAACTTTCTACTCTTTGGCCAAACTTAGTTTTAGTAAATGGAAGGCCCAGACACCCGCAAAGTCAAGGATCAGTGGAAAGGAGCAATGCAACACTTAAAGATTCTTTAGTTGCATGGATGCGAGATAATTCTTCCAATTGGAGTATGGGAATAAAATTTGTTCAGTGGAGTATGAATACTACATACCATGAAACTATAAAAATAGAGCCTTATAAAGCCCTGTTTAGGCTTTATAAGGCTCCATTTATTAATGGAGTCTGTTCATCAATTCAGTCGGGAATTGATGAACAGAATTTCATGCATATGTTAAACTGCACTGACACCGAGAATATATCCTAGCAAGTACTAATTCCTGAACAAAATGAAAATTCATGTATTGGGGCAAATGTAACTAAATAATCATAACAATGAATGCATTGAATTATATGAAGAATCTATTATTACAAATAACAATAAAACAGCGCAAGAAAGTCATGAATACGATTTGATAGACAAAACCAGAAAATTGAATGGAGGAATGCTTGATGATTCATTCTGCATCAGCTGAGGAACATTGCAAGTCAGAACATGAAGCATATTGCTACTAAAATGGTGCAAAGAACAAACAAAAAGCTAAAAGTGGATATTGGAGATTGTGTAAATGCGTTTGTACCATCTTTTGATCATGGTCGAGGAGATCCGGCAAACTTGATTGGAGTAATTCGCGAAATGAAAGAAGGGCAATACAGAATTGGTACCAAAGGTCGAGTTATTGAAAACTGGCTTGAAATTGTTTTGAAAAGGTTGATTTTCAGGGATTATCTATAAATGAAGTACCAACTATAGACCTCAACAGCAGAGCTCTAGTTGCCGATTTTCTGTTGGTAATGGACAAGGATTCAAAATATGTTCTTGCTCACGTTGTACAAACAAGAAATGTAGCTGGTTTAAAAATCAAGTTCTTTGTAACTCTTCATGCCATCTAAACAAGACTTGTGAAAATCCTTAATTATTGTTTACTTGTTAGTTGTAACGAAAGAAGTTTGATAATAATATTTTTCTTGTTTTGTCAAAATAAATAACTATTTTTATGTAATAAAAGTTTTTGAATTAAAACTATTTTATTACTCTTCACCCGTTTATCACCTATTTATATGCTGTAACTGTGCATCCAATTCATGAAACGAGCAGAAAACTTAATGGTCATTTCATGAATTGTGCAAGATTCTACACATTCCACGAACTGTACAAGCGCATTATAAAGTTCATGGAATGAGCAAAAATATTGCGCACATTCGGTGATATGTGCGATTTCATATATCTGCGCGAAATATAATATATATATATATATATATATATATATATATATATATATGATTTGTTCGTTACTTGTATAAAGAGCACAAACAACAGCAAAGCAAATAAAATATTTAACACCATCAAGAAACACTGTGAAAAAAAATTCACTCATATCCATTGTTTCCTTGATTTCGAAAATACATTGCTTGGTATGAACAAGGTGCATCGTGCCATATAACGAGTCAAGTGTTGGTTGCCGGTATACATACATACATACATACATACATACCGGCAACCAACACTTGACTCGTTATATGGCACGATGCACCTTGTTCATACCAAGCAATGTATTTTCGAAATCAAGGAAACAATGGATATGAGTGAATTTTTTTTCACAGTGTTTCTTGATGGTGTTAAATATTTTATTTGCTTTGCTGTTGTTTGTGCTCTTTATACAAGTAACGAACAAATCAATCCGAATTTTCAAGCTTTGGTTTGGATTTGATTGAGTGCTGTGTGTTTTAATGTGTCCACGATGCTTATTAATAGTGCTGTGCGTTTCTGATAGTGTAAACAAGTTAACATTGGTAGTGTTTTATTCATTTTGTATAACTATAAAATGGATACATCTCCAGAAAGGCGTTCAAAAATATGTACTCTTTCTCGACACATATACAGAAGTGTCAAGGGGTCTCGCATCTGTGGCCGCACAGTACCTCCAGCAGAGTAGTTAAATTGCACCACCTATCTCACTATTATAATATAGGGTCTGATTAGCAATTAGAACTAGCATATCTCCATAATGGATTAGGCTTAATGGCCTGTAATGACGAAGTTTGACTTTAGGTGGGGTGATGGAAGTTCATCGACTATCTTCCATCTTACTTGGAGGCATGAAGTTGGAAAGTTCATCAAAAGCATGCTTATTTTGCTAAGGGGCATGCCTGTATTTTGAACGCACTGGCTTTTACCTGAGATTTAATAATGAGTGAAACTATTATGACATAGATAATTCATTTTGAGATACATACAGCGGTGAGCTATAAGGGGCTCGCGCGCGATCCCTTTGTTAAATTTTTCTCAAATTTGCGAGCTCCTTGTTCTTGTTTACTTTATTTTTTTTTAAACATATTAAGCGACTAACTCATACGGTAACCTAACAAAATTTAGTCTATTCGGCAGTGTATAGTTTATTTGGAATTACTGTTTAAACTCCTCTATAACGAATGCGCCCAAGTTTGAAAATAAAATAAGAGCATGCGCTATCTTTACCCTTCTCCCTTCTGGTAGCCAGTCGTATGGTAAAACCAGTAGCCAATCAAATGTTTTATAAAAGATTATAAAATATTTCATTCTTATTGTATTTTGATAGTTAAAAAATGTTTTTCTTATGTAAGATAAATTAACATTAACACAGTTGATTGTGTGCAAATATTTCATGTTTATATCATGAAATATTTGTTTAAAAATGATAGCGTTTAGAGGTTGAATGTCCTATCATACTTTTTGATTGGAATTTGTACACAAGCTGTATTAAAGAACGTTTTTGTGTGAAATACGGCTTTTTTTTTTTTTTTTTTTTCCCTCGACGATGCGAGCGAGCCCTTTGTTAAAATTTCCATAGCTCACTACTGGATATATATTATTTCGCCCACCGATTTGAGATCCCTCGACACTTCTCCGCATGTCAGAAAAAGGATAATCCATTCCGATAATAGGCTAATCAATCTGTCTTCTGGGATGAGTTTGTTTATTATTACAGGTCGGAAAATTTAGCTTTTCTTTTACGAACATCGCTGTTTTTAAAGTGTAACTATTTTGCTTGTATAACAGTTGGAAAAATGTACGTAGAGTATTAACAAAACTAAAAAAGGTATAGCTTAAAACAAAAATTGAACTAAGTTTATTTTTAAGAAAGTTTTCTATAAAATAAAAATAATTACATAGCAAAACAGAAATTTTTTCAAATGAACTTAGATATTCTAAACTTACAGTTGAGAGAACTGAGACACTTTAATGTCCTAAACCGATTAATTATTTATAACTTGCGACTCTTTTAACAAACCCATGCAAAAAAAAAAAAAAAAAATGTTGGAAAAAAATACCATTATCAAATCCTTTTAATCTTCAGAGTCATCTGAATCGGTATCCGAATCGCCATCACTTTCACTTAAACTGATCACTACAGGTTCGCATAATTTTTCGATAATTCCGTCTCTGTCCCAATACGTATTTTCCAATGAGGTAACATGAGAGCAATATTTTCCCCAGTTTTGAACTGTAATACTTTCAATCGCCTATTCTGAAAGCTTAAAAAGTTTCGACATGTCAATATCCCCACCTACGTTGCGATGGCGAATGAAACTTTTCACTTCTGCCCAAACATACTCAATAGCATTAATATCGCAATGATATGGTGGTAGCCTCAAAGCTAGAAATCCGTGCTCTTTGAGCATCGTGTCGAATTTAAATAGTTTAGTTGTGGGAGAGTTTCTTTTCACCAAATTAAGCAATTCAATTTTTCGCATATCTGGGGAATGAGAAATGTTATTTGCAGAGAGCCAGTCCATAAGAACTTGCTTCTTATTAGACCAATTTGGTCTAATAAGAAGCAGCTTTGTTTAATCGAATAGAGTGAAGCGTTATCAATTATAACAGCAGCATTTTTGGGAAGGTTTGGAATCAGTTTTTCTTCTGTCCACTTTTCGAAGATCGTAGAATTCATTTTCCCATGGTAATCTCCAGTAGTTGAATTGGCTTTGTAAGGTAAGTTTGAATTCGGTAAAAAAAAACCATTTCTCCATCCACACACACAAAATTATTATGCGCCGCGAGGCATTTCCGGTTTGTAGCACTCCACATTCTTCTTTAGCCTGCCAACATTTTCCATAAGTTAAATTACTATCAATCCAAGTTTTCATCTAGATACACAATCGGTCTTTTCTCCTCCCTGAAACGTCTTATTGCTCTCAAATACTGCGTATCAAGGATTTAGGCCTAGAATGGCCTGTTCCGGCCTTGGAAGTCATCGTTGAATCATCGTGAGAAATCATTGAAGAGGACGTCCTGGTTTACTTTTTCCTAATAGCTTGTACTTTAAGGCTTGTTTTGGTAATCTTTCTGTTTTTCATTCTTTGAACGTGTTCCATCCATTTATGTTTTATATATATATATATATATTTTTTTTTTTTCTATTACTGGTTCTTGGTTTAATTCTTTCATAATTTCTTCGTTTCTTTTGTGATCAAACTGCGTTCTAGATAAAACAATGTCACTTCGCTCCATGATAAGTTTCCTTTTATTCTGGAACTTTTTAAAACAAAATCCGATTTCAGGAAGTATTTTCCTTAAAGTTTCTCTTTTCCAAGGAAATTTATTTTTTTCTTTAAGCACAGGAATCAATTTCGTAACAGTTGGCACTCTTTTCTCGACCACGTAAAATTCGTGAATGTAGAAAGTATTTTTAGTGACATTTCGTGAATAGATCTTATAACGTCTACATCAAAATCATTCAAAGCTACGGTTTCGATGGTTTTCTTTCTCTGGCGCTTTTTTTAGGTGATTTAAATTTTGGCTTACCTTCACCTTTTGATACCCTACGAATTCTTTTAACAGTCAACCCCGATACGCCCGAAATTGCACTTTCACGTTTCATGACTTGAGAAAGGGGGACCAAGGAGAAGGCTTTCTGACGATTCTTTTTCGCATAATGTCAGCACATTATTCAATATTCTTTTGCAAGAGCTACTGAAACGTTTAACAACAAAACTTGTTGACCGTACTGGATCCATCATACAAATTAATAATAAAAAAAAAAATAATGCAAAAAAAAAGCGACAACAAAAATAAAGCTAGTACTAGTACAGCGACAGACAAGAAAGCACGTGATTTCGCATGTTGGCGACCAATTCGTACATCCTTCAGCGTGAATTCGACTATTCTTGGCAAAATGACAAGGAGAAACCTACATACGGTGGGCGAACTATACTTCGGGTACACCAGAAGTGCTTCGTGTTTCTATCATAACATTGAAACTTGTAACTTAACTGAGATAAAAACATGATCGATAATTGTTTAGAATCATACAAAAAAAAATAATAATAATAAACAAACTATGATAAAAGAATAAATTATAAAGGAATCAAAACCGATAACTGCAAATAATTAAAAGGGAAGGTTAAAAAATATATGGGCAAAGATTAAAACACCAGAAAAGAATAAATGAGGGGACATAATGAAATATCCAAAGGAATGATGAATAAAAATGATTTAACCTTCACTTTTTATTTTTAATTGTTTAGTCATCAGTTTTAATTTATTCTTTTATGGTGGTTCGGTTTTTCATAATTTTAAACAATTTATTGATCATGTTATTATCTCAGTTATGTTCCAAGCAGTGGCAGCTCGTACATAAGCACTACGACACTGCAGCGCCCCTGAGGAAAAAAATGAAAAAAAAAAAAAAAAAAAATTGTTTGTGTTTATAAATAATAACAATGCTTACACAACATAAATGCAATACAACATGTTAAAGGTTACAGCTTATGTTTTGACATTGATTGAATAGTTGATAGTTGATAAATGGAATTGTTCGATTAACGCTTTAGATTACGAAACAAGTATCAGAATATATGGGCAAAGATTAAAACACCAGAAAAGAATAAATGAGGGGACATAATGAAATATCCAAAGGAATGATGAATAAAAATGATTTAACCTTCACTTTTTATTTTTAATTGTTTAGTCATCAGTTTTAATTTATTCTTTTATGGTGGTTCGGTTTTTCATAATTTTAAACAATTTATTGATCATGTTATTATCTCAGTTATGTTCCAATCAGTGGCAGCTCGTACATAAGCACTACGACACTGCAGCGCCCCTGAGGAAAAAAATGAAAAAAAAAAAAATTTTTTTTTTCATTTCGCCGATATTCGTTTGCGTTTCTCATTGCATGTTACAAGTCATTTCGACACTGCTCGTTTGGGCAACATTATTTCTGAGATATGAAACTTTTATTATTGGTGTTTGTTCGTGGTGAGGGTGAAATGTTTTTAATAAAGCAATTTTTTAATATGTAAATTTATTTATTAATAAATTGGTTACTGATTAGGAAAAAAAAGTTTTTTTTTTTTTTTTTTTTTTTTTGTATATGCAGCAACCCCCACTTCAAATTTTCACCGGCCGCCAAGTTATAATTTTCAAAGTTATGAAAATAGAATCATGAAGCATCCAGGCATATGTATTTGCTCTACTATCCATTTAGGAATTGTTCAAAATAGAATCATCTTTTCTTTTTTTGACTTTCGAACAAAAATTTCTTCGTTGCTCTCATAATCTACCAGCTTAGGATAGCTTAAATTAAATTAAATGTTGTGATTTTCTTCATTTTCAACTCTACAAATACAGCACAGTGGTCAAAGATGTGGATAATAATGTGAACATATGTAATGCTATTAACTCACATTCCTAAAAGAACAAAAATTCTGTAATTGCAAAGTAGCAATTGCAGAATTATCGCATGGGTACGTCCATGGAGTCCTAAGACTCACTGTGACAGACCTAAACTATCAACACAGTATCTGTCATACCTTTTGTTGAAACCATTAACAGACAAAGTACTCACAATTGACTCAAGCAACCCATTCCATTCATTCATTCATCATTCTCCAAGCAAAAAATCTAGTCTTTATGCCTCTTACCCAACTTCCAGGAATGATCTCTCGTTCTTCCCTCTCTAGCCAAGTGCTGAAACCCTTATGTCAATCCTATAAAAGCCTTTAAGTAACTTAAATGTTTCTATCATCTCTTCCACTTTCTCATCCCCAAGAAACACAGATGACCAGACCTGACCACAGTAATCCAGAAGTGGTTGTATCAAAATTTTATAAAGAGGAACAATAACGCCTTATTTCTGCTTATTAGTGTGTTCTTCAATAACCAAGTATTCTTGCAAGCTATCCTGACTACGTTAGCAATATGCTCTCTGAAGCTCTCTATATACTACTATCCAAATCCCTAGGGGTAGCAGCCCCCACAAAAGGATTTGGAGGTAGTATGTTAAACTTTTTTCTGTTTACATTGAAAACTGTAAACACACACAAAAAGGTTTCAGATATAATTACATACCAAAATGATGCACATTAAATTTCTTTAACCTTGGTAATTTGGAAGATTAGTTCTGGCTCTCTCTCACACACACACACACACACACACACATCTGCTGAGCTGATGATGTATTTTTTTTTTTATTTTTTAATGGTAAAATGGACAAAATAAAAACTTGATTTCTGATGACCTATTACAATTGGCTTTAAACCAGAGGACTGGCCACCACCAAAACAAGTGGAAATTCATTTTTAAGCAGCAGCAGTAACATCATTTATGAAAAAATAAATAAACTAATAATTAGTTCCAAGTCTGCAACCACATAATGCTTTCATTTCTCAAGAACTACAGATATGACAATAATACTAATTACAGTTATTTGGCAGATTACATTTTTCTGAGAGCTTATAAGAATATAACCTTTGCCATGGGGGTTGCACTACTTAAAGGATATAAACTCAACCCATGAGCTCATATATTCATCTTTTAATTATTACATTTAAGTTTTACTGGCATGACAACAGTTTCAAACTATTTGGTTCTCATCAGAGACTAGGCAGAAAAAGTCAAAAACCCTTCTGTGGCAATTATCTCATGTCAGAAAGTTATATGTTCATAAGTGAACTGTCAATAGGTGTGTGCATAAATTAGGCAAAAAATAGCTTCTAAGGCTTCGTCTGGCAGAAGTTAGTGAGGTAAAGGATTTAAATCCATTATTTATTTATTTTATTTTTTTTTGCCAGATTACATTTTCCTGACAGCTTATGCCTTATTCCTGAAAGCTTCAGCATGGGAAAATTGCTTTGGCTTACATCTTTAATAAATTACTTCTACCAGAATGAAGCCTTATAGACTCTTTATTTTACTAATTACAGTATTATCAAGTGGAACGATACAGTACTGTTAATTATATTCACTTTTATTAAAGTGAACCTTGTTAATAAATAATTCACTTATAAACTTTTTTTTTTTAAAAAAGATAAGTATACCAGAGGGGAAAAATGCTAGAAATAAATATATATATATAGAAATTATTCAGCATCCTGTTATTTTTCACATGGAACAACAAGTTAATATATCTTAACTGCTTTAAATATTTTATTGCAGAATGTATTATTTCAAACTGTTATAATGGATATTTATTTTATACAAACCTTAATAGGCATCTTTTTTTTTTTTGAAGGAAGAATCAATATGAAATGATTCAAAGTTTTGTTAGTATAAATGTCCAGATATATATCTGCACTCCAGATACAAGTTTATGCTCATAAAAACACAAAAGTGCTAATTTTTAATTAAAATTCATTAAACTTCTGATATCCTAAAAGTATATACAATGTAATTTTCATTAGTCAGTTATTTTTTAAGGAATTCTTAAGAATTGAAGGTCTTAAGGATTGTTTTTACTAATTATTACCAAACGTTAAATATTGGAATAGACTCAAATGAACCTTAATCAAAAATGTTTAATTATGTAAAAATTAGATGATCTTTCTAATTAGAGGGTAGGTAATGCAGCAGAAATTCTGGATGATTCTTCATTTAATTATCATATAAAAGTCACAGTAATAAAATTACAATTATCATGACTAGATCTACTGAGATTTGAACACTAACAATACAAACTGCGGGAAAATAATGAATATTATTCTGACAAATTTGTGCAAAAATGTTAGTATGAAATATCAGTGCACATACTATAGGTAAATACAAACAAAATATAGAATTCTAGAATAAAACTTCTATGCTAGTTAACTTCAACATTAACAAATTTCTCGTTAGCCATGCAATAAAAGTGCAATAAAGGCACATTACCTTGATATGATCCAGATAACAAATGCAATGTAGAATCTCTATAAAATTAAAGCACCCTAAAAAATCAATTGCAAGGTTCTACACAAATCTTCTAAAGCATGATGATTATACACATTAACTTCTTATAGCATTTCTTTATTAATAAAAGTTATACACTCAACTTTGTTGATAAAAGAAAGACAAAAATGTACTATTAACATAACAATACTTCAGAATTCAGAGCTCTGAGCAACTGTTTAAAGAATATCTTTATTCAGTCCTTCGTCATGCAACTATTAGAAAAATATTTTGTAAGCATACGATTATTTTAATTATTAACTCTACTGCCACTGCATTGCAAAAACGGATATATGCCAACATTTTATTCTGCTGTGTGTGCAGTACAAAAAAAATTGCTAATTTGAAAACATTCTGTAGTTTGAATGTAACAGCATTAAGTATAAATGTAGAAAGAGGCACATTAGAAATGACTACATGTTAAAGCATGTATTTATGAAATCCTAACAACACTAAATTTATTAATTATGTATTAATCCATACACTGCTGCACAAATCAAAGTAACTGTGAAATGCAGAAAATGTTGGCTATTCTTACAGATTCTACATGCTGTATTTTTAAAAGAAATAAAAAGAAAAAAAAAATTAAAAACACAAAAATTAAATTTTTTCTCCTTTTCAATACAAAAATTTCTTAAAGCTTCTGGGTTATTGTGTATATTTAGTTATATTTCTTGTTTAACTCTGTTTACTATTAGTAAGCTATGGATGATACAGTAATTAAAGAAATTTCTAACTAAAAATTATGTGTAAATTTCCTAAATATCTAGAATATAAAACACTGAACCAACAAATTTAATATTAAAAAAAAAAAAAGAGAATTTCCAATATCACCCCTTCCTCCCCCACAAAAAAAATGCACAGACATACATGACATTTTGCACAGGTTTTCCCTGTGACGCTTTGAAAAAAAAAAAACTCTATATGTGTATGTTTATATCTTTGTATTAATTTTAGTTTTATGCATTGAATTTATAAAAAAACTTTTAGGATTACTGGAAACGAATTTTAAAAAATGTATGGTATGTGTAAATATAGTAAATCGCAAAACATCCAGCAACTATATTTTAAGAAAACCAATTTTATCTGAAATACGAAATATTATTATTTCATATTTCAGATATAAAATATATATTTTTTTTAATTTGGTATATTTATATATATAATATGATTGTCTTTTGATTTTATTTTTTTTTCTGCCATAAAACATTGCAACATATCAGACAACTGACAATTAGAATCAGACAATCAGAAAAACTCAAACAAAATAAGAAAAATTACAGACAGCAAAACACAGAAGTATGTTTATGGTGAGTAGTAGTAATAATAATTTAAGTCAAGTTTAGAATGATAAGAAAAATGAAAATAATATGGTATGGTGATTCACTCATTAAATTTGTGCTGGATGATGAAGTTACTGTCAATTTTTCTGAGAGCAAAAATTAAGGAAGTGACAAATGCAATTAACAAACACCAAAAAAAAAAAAAAAAAAAAAAGTAAAAAGAGATGGTAGTGCTCATAGGAAGAAAGTACTCATTTAAGGAGTGATATGATAACAAATGATTTGATGCGTAAGTTTTGCAGAAGAAATGCATGTCAGTTTTTGGATGTGTGGAGTGAGTTTGATAATAGATAAGACTTACACATGGCGTCTCAAATTAAAGCACCCATATTCAGAGTAATCTTTAGAAAGAACCAGTACACAAAATACCAGCACACTTGGAGTGTACCCTAACCAGATAATAGAAAAGAGATTTTGAGAAAAGAGAAATAGGGGAAATATGGTGCTGTGAGCAAGAAAAGATAGTGAATTTTGCATAACACATGGGCCATCAGACAGCATATATATGAAGGAACAAGACATTCTACAGTCATTCGACTTGCTCGATGAGTCTCATTTTGTCTGAGCATGCCTTGCTTGTGAAGTGTTTCTATAAGAAAGGGGAAAATGCTGCAGAAGCACTTTGCAAGTAGAGATGCCTAAAGATGTTAAGATAAGGCCCAATGATAACAAATGCAATGCATGGTTCGTCAATTTAAAGAGAAAGGCAATTTGACAGTCCAATCAGGAAGAGGATGTAAATCTGAAATTCCACAGATGACTGATGATGTTGCAAATGCAGTTGTAGAGCAGCCAAATGAGAATGCAGTAAGTTCATGCAGTGCATATGCCATAGAAAGACAATTAGATTTGCCTACATAATAGTATGGAGAACTTTGCATAGTATTGCAATGCTACCTGTATAAACTCAGCAACAGCCAAGAGTTCCAAATGGGAGATGCCAACATCCGAGAGACATTTGCATTTCTGGCACATACATGGAGGTGGACAAGTATTGGCCTTGGGAAAACATCCTATGGAGTGATGAAGTGCATTTTCATCTTTTTGGAACAATAAACACTCAAAACTGCTGCATCTAGGCTATAGAGAATCCCTGTGCATTTCAACACGTTCCCTTACATTTGCTTAAGGTCACAGTATGGATAGGATTTATGACCAAATTTGTCATCAGGCCATTTTTCTTCAAATAAATCCATCGAACTGGACCTGTGACCTGCATGGTCATGGCTGTGGGTTATTGGAACATGTTGATCAGTTTCATCATCCCATGACTGCAGCAAAAAAGGGTGCTCAAACATAACAATGTTGATGCAAGATGGAGCACCTTCCCACATAGGACATGAAGGTCAACAAGTGTTGAACTACACATTTTCTTGAAGAATAGAGTAATCAGTTGCTCATTTTCTATGAAACAGCTACCACATTTACCAGACCTTAACCCCTGTGATTTCTGAATTTGGGGTTACCTTAAAAGCATGGTGTATCAGGGCAAAAGTTCTTCACTTGGCATATTTGAAAGACAAAATTGCGCATTGTGTGTGAAACCATTTGACAATCAGTTGCATTCCACTGTAGACAATGCTGTACGGCAGTATCATTATTAGTTCTGCCCAAAGGCCAACAAATTGAGTTTATCTCCTTGATAGTTCCTTGCAGCATCAGCTCTATATATGTTTTTTGTACCACATTATTTTATGAAATGAGTGAAACAAACATCATCGAATAATTTCATTTGTCATTGACTCTAGGTCGTTTCACAATCACATACTATTCAATTCATATTAATGTAATTTTCTCCCACTGGCAGTGCCATATTTCCCCTATTGGTCATTTCTGAACTGGTTTATTTTTATGTCCCCATGATTCATTTAGGGTATTTTCAAGGGCCAGCATTTGAATGGATCTGGCAATAGGAGTCTGTAGAAATTACTTACAGTGTGAGACCTAATGCAGAACCAGAGAAACTAAATCGTCATGAGAGAAATGGTGATGTGTATCTAAGTGCAGCCAAGGTATGATATAAATATCACTGAGCATGGTTATGACCTGAACACATTGAATTTGGACTTTTTGAGTATGTATATGGATGGGAAAGAGAAAGCTGACCATCTGGACCAATAACACCACAAATGTCAGTTTTACAAAAAAGGAAGTAAGTAACTTGATAGGTATATACAAAATGCTAGGAGCATCAGGAAAAAAGAGGTTGAATTTGTTGCCTTGGTGAATATCAAAAGTGCTACAAGAATCACGTACAAAGGGTACAGCATTTCTAGGAAAGACAGAAGAGACAGCAAATGAGAGGATATACTACTAATGATATCAGATTATTATTACTACTATTATTATTAACTTTTTTTATTTGTGTGTGGGGGTTTCCCCCTTGCTTCCACCTTCCCTTAAGAGTGGTTGAGTCCTTTTAATGAGGGATTAAGGATGCATTTTATGACTGTAACTCCACTTGTGTTCATGGGCTAGATCTGACCTCCATGTAGTCAGAGATTCATCATGGGAGACACACTATTGCAAACAATGCTCATCCAACTGTGACTTAAATTGATTCAATGTATCTACATTCACAACACACTCAGGCAATGCATTCCATTTCCATTCCCCAACCACTCTCCATGCAAAAATCTTTTCACTCTGCTCACAGCCACCATCAGTTTCCAGCAATGGCCTTTTGTTCTACCCCCCCCCCCCCTTCTCCCATTCTATGAAAAATCTTTTCCATAACAACCCCTAACTAGCTTATGTCTCCTCCTTCTATTCAGGAGGCTTTTCAATTTACATTTTCTCAATCTGTCCTCATACTCCACATTCCATAGACCACCTTTGTGAATATTCTCTGGACCCTTTCCAACATATCCTATCACCATGAAAATCCATTGTATAAGGCCTGATCAAGGCCTTATACAATGGATTTTATAACCTCTTAATTTCTGCATGTCAGGATCCTGTTCATCATTGCCATTATCCGATGTGACACCTTCACAACTTGTGCAATGTGGTCCCTGAATTTCAGGTCCTTGTCCACCATCACTCAGATCTCTCATCTCCTCTACTTCCTATAAAGTTTCCCCACCAAGTGTATACTTTGCATCCCATCGTTGCTTATCAAATCTCAAACCTTACACTTTGCAACATTGAACTGACAGTTCCACTTACCTGCTCATTCATGCAATCTATTCGAGTCCTCCTGTAAGGCCCCTCCATGTGGGGCACCTGTTCGTGGTGGAGGGGACCTCCCAGTGATGGTACTGGCGCTTTTCATTCTTCCTTTTTTTTCTTTGCTCTACTTCTCCTGAGTCTTTTTCACTATCCTTTTTCCAGACCACCATCACTGGGATCCAACGCCCTGCCACTGTGTTTGTTGTATGGTGCGACCCGTGGACATCTGGAAAGGGGGATCCTGGTAGTCTTGCACTACTTTGGCCCCTGCTTCAGCAAGACAGGTGGTCCAGCCAGGATCAATCACTAGTGGGCTTGCCTGCAAGGGTCAACACTGTTGCAGTAAATCTCTCTCACCCCATGGTCTGGGATCGGGATCCTAGACTTGCTGCTGTGCCAGCATAGCATCCAGGGTAGCCCTGGCGTTCCACTCCTGAGCGCAGTCTTTGCTTGCCAGGTAGTGGGCGTCCATGTGGGGAGCTCTGGCACCGAATTAAAAATTCCTTAAATATGAATTCTTCATCCTCAAATGTTTCAGGGACCCTAACAAAGTCCCAACCAAGTACTGATAATATGGACACAGCATATGGAAACAGAAGTAAGAAACAAAAGATATTGAATACTAACATAAATGTAGCAACCTTTTTAATCATTTGTGCAACAGGTGAAAAACCAATTGGGAAAATGTCACCCTTCTTTATCCAAAAAGGTGGAGGACTGGCAGGACCTCCCAAAACTGTCAAGAAATTGCATTCTGGTGACATCCTTGTGGAAACAATGTGCAAACAACATTCCGAGAAACAACTGAGAGCAACAATGGGTGGAATACAAATTGCCATAACACCTCACAGAACACTCGATTCCAGTAGAGGAGTGATATTAGAATGGGATCTCCTTGATGTTCCTGATGAGGAGATATGTTCAGAGCTTAAAGATCAAGGAGTGACAGGTGTGAGGCGCATCCTGATACATAGGGATGGTCGCCTGGTCTCAACCAAGAACATCATCCTTACTTTTGATACACCTAGGCCTCCGACATCTGTAAAAGCAGGGTATCTCAGCTGTCCTGTTAGAATGTACATTCCTAACTCGCTGAGATGCTTTAAATGTCAAAGATATGGACATGCCCGATGTGGTAGTAAAGAACATGATAATAAATATTGCTGTGAAAAAACAGCTAAATGTGTCAACTGCCAGGGAGGTCATCCAGCATACTCTCGTGCATGCCAGAAATGGAAAGATGAAAGAGAGATACAAAAAATTAAAACAGAACAAAACATAACATATCAGGATGCAAAAAGAAAGCTGGCCACCATTACACCTGTTCTACGAGCCTCTTATGCTGAAAAAGTAACAATTAAAAAAGTGCCAACAGTAACTCAAACATGTATGTCTATTCCGCCATTAGACAATTTCACCATACCCGAACTTTATGATTGCAAGTGCTTCTCTGTTGAGCGCATTAATCACAAGACCTATGACCTTATTCCAGAGACAACTTCAAAAATGGTTCCAGTGGATGAAAACTCACCTGTCAAAAAAATTATGGAGACTTCACCCAAAGATAAACCACCAGTCACTCGCACAGAAAAAATGGATACCTCGATACCCACTGAAAGCAAACTAAACATACCAACCCACCCTAACACATTTGATGTGTTAAACACTCTACCAGAGAAAGAGGTGGACACTGGCCATCCATACTTCCCTAAAACAATGGATAAATATAAATCTGACAAAGGTAAGCCCTCAACCTCTCAAAAACCAGACAAGTCAATAAAATCAAAATAATAGGAAAATTTTTACAACGGAACTGTCGTGGAATCCTCCAGAATATTGACGATATCAAGATGTTGTTGCAAAAACACAAACCTTTTTGTTTCTGTCTACAGGAAACTTACTTAAGACCCAATGAGGACTGTACCTTTAGGAATTTCACTGTTGTACGTAAGGATAGAATTGGTGATGGTCCTGCTCATGGAGGAGTAGCTATCCTAGTGGGCAATCATATTCCTTTCCATCAGGTCCAAATTAATACTTCTCTGGAAGCAGTAGCAATTTCCTTCTCTGTGGGATTTCTTATTACAGTATGTTCAATTTATTTACCACCAAATGCGTATTAAAGAAACTGTGCAAGCTGTTAATATAAATGTTGACAACATTAGCTACATTAAACATAACAGCATTCCTCCATGGCAGGTTTGCACACCATCCTGCAATCTGTCACTTTGTCAGCTACAGAAATCTTATATCCCATCAACCATTTACCTGCAATTGTTTAATGCACACAGAGCAGCACATGACGATTTTTTACCCATCTATACTGATGGTTCAAGATCTAACACCTCTGTTGGCTGTGCTTCAGTGTTTCCTAACATTATTATCTCAAATCAGATCCCACCAGACTGCAGTAATTATACAGCAGAGTTACAGGCCATTCAGCTTTCACTTGTACATATAAAAGAAAACTGCTACCAAAAGTGTATAATTTATACAGACTCATTGAGCTCTTTACAGGCCATCTCCTCTCCTATGTATAATCCACATCCACTACTTTATGATGTGCTACACCTGCTTCACAAAACGAAAATCCTTAATTTCGATGTTCACTTCTGCTGGATTCCCAGCCACATCGGAATCAAAGGGAATGAGGCTGCAGATGCAGCTGCTAAATCAGCTCATACCTTCTCCACATACTGTTTGACAGTTCCATATACAGACTACAGACAACTTATAAGATCAAAGCTAATTGCTCAGTGGGAGTTAACATGACAAGAAGCATCAACAAACAAATTATAATAGCATTAAACCTGAAATTAAACACTGGCATTCTAGTCAACATACAAAGAGAAGGGAGGAGGTTGTCCTTGCTAGGCTCCGCATCACAATCACCTTACGCATTCTCATTTACTGAGAGCTGATGACCCTCCCATATGTGAAAAATGCAATGCACATCTCACTATTCATCATATTCTGGTAGATTGTCAAAAATTTACATGAGAGAGGAATGAAATTTTCACCTTTCTAACCAAGCCATATACACTCAGGAAAATGTTAGCAGACTCAGGCAAATTGCATGATGTTTTTAATTTTTTAGAAAGAATTAATTTGTACAAACACATTTGACCATAAATTTGTTTATATGTAAATACTTTTTTGCTTAACTTAACTTTTATACATATATATTATTCATTAGGTTAAATCTAACCAATTATGTATTACCATCAAGGCTGCCACTCCTTGGGATTTTTCCCAAGATCTAGGGAATTTAGCCGCTACCTAGGGATCTAGGGATTTTTAATAAAAAAAACTCCCAAAATCTTGGGAAATTTGAACGAAAGTTTGAATTTTAATATTTTTGTCATATTTTACTATTATATTCACAATTTTTTTTTTTGATAAATCTGATAAATAAACCATTTTTTCTCTGTTCTGGTTTCGTTTTCCCTTTCTTATCACACAGGTTTTACATTGTTACATATATATAGCGCAACCTCTTGCAGTGTTATCGGAGAGATCCTTGTGCTTGTACAGTGTTTGACAAATTGTTTAAATTATCAATATTTTTACTTATTTTCATATTTATGGTACTTCTAATCCAACCATATGGAGCCATCAAAAAAAAAAAAAAACAGAAGTGGTATTCTCAAGCATTTAAAGAAGATTGGTTAAAATATCCTGAATTAAAAGATTGGCTGCTGCAAGAAGTGAACAGCAAAGATACCAGTTACTGTAAGTGTTGTAATATTACATTTAAAAATGCAAACAAATCTGCACTAATAAAGCATAAAGATTCAGCCAAACATAAAAGTAATTATCAGTCTGCTAAGTCGACAGCTGTTATTACTCAATTTCTTAATAAGAAAGCATCAACAGAGGATAAACAATTAGCTAGGAGTGAGTTAATAATTGCTAGCTTCTTTTCTGAGCATAAGTCCCATTTTCTTATGTTGATCATTTTGTAACGATGTGTAAACGCGCATTTCCGGATAGCCAAATTGCTGGAAAGTTGGCAATGAAGAAAACTAAACTTTCTTATGTTATTCAGGATGGAATATCATTCCATGAAAAGTCTCAACTTACCGAAATATGCAAGAATCAAAAATTTTCAATTATAATAGATGAGAGTACAGATATCTCCATCACTCAAATCTTGGCTGTTGTTGTATGGTATTTTGATACAGATAAAAAAGATGTAGCTGATGCATTACTAGACATAGTATGTGTAGAGAACGGAAGTGCTAAAAGTCTTTACAATGCTGTCAAACTCTTCTGCTGGATCATGGCATTCCCCTTAGCAATATCACTGGGTTTGGTAGTGATAACTGTTCCTCCATAATGGGCGTTAACAGTGGATTTCAGAAAATGCTGAAAGACGATGTCCCATCTGTTTTTGCAATGGGTTGAGTTTGTCATTCATTTGCTCTATGCGCTGGTCATACAGTCAATGTTTTACCCTCATACTTAGAAACTTTTCTAAAGGATTTAACCTCCTACTTCTCCTGCAGTGCTAAGCAGCAAAGAGATTTTGTACTCATTCAAGAAGCTGCTGATATAGCACATAAAATTGCTAAACTTGCTCAAACCAGGCGTCTGTCAAGGGAAAAAGTGGTATCAACTATTTTAGAACAGTATGATGCATTAGTTCTATACTTTCAAAATGAATCAAGGACAGATAAAATTGACAATGCTAAAAAAATTTATGATACACTTACTGACCGTGGAACCAGACCAATGCTTTTTTTCCTTCAGTATATTCTTGAAAAAGTAAATACACTTAATATAGATTTTCAATCAGATCATTTCAGGTTACACCAACTATTCCTAAATGTATCAACAGAATATCTCAATTTACTTAATTGCTTCATTAAAGATGAGATTTTAATAACAGCTAAATTATCAGAAATTGATCCAAGAAACCAAAACAACTATAAAAATGTCAATGATATTTACTTCGGTGGTAGAGCAATGGCACACTTAATTAGAAACCCTTTCGAAGATAACTCTATTTTGTTGAGATTTAAAAATGATTGTTTAAAGGTTCTTGTGGAACTTAGTTTGCAAATAAAGAAAAGATTTATCTTCGAAGAAGACAGCATTGTTGCAAAATTACAAATCTTGGACCCAAAAGTTGCTAGTGACCCTAGCCAGTCACCATCTACCATTATTCCTCTTGTTGCTCAATTCCCCTCACTTGTTGATGATATTAGGTTAAATCAAATAGATGATGAGCAGAGAAGTTATCATCTCGTAGCATCAGATCTACCAATTCCTAAAGATATTGGCATTCATTGACTGACATAAAAGATGGCATGAATAATAATAAATATGGTTTACTGTCATATTTTGACAAATCTTACTATTCTGCCGCATTCATCTGCATGCGTGGAGCGAATTTTCTCACAAGTGAATTGTATAAAAACAAAATTAGCTAATTCATTAAAAACAGAAACTGTGAGACAGAATCCTAGCAAAGCAGCGCTTAGCGAGACAAAGTGCAATGTGTACTTCTTGGGAGCCACCGAAAACATTAATCAAGGAGTTGGAAAGTCACACAGTTCATAATAGATATAAAAATTGACTTAATACCACAAAGCAGCAAAGGGAATGTGATCAATTACCAGAAGATATTGGCGAAGAAGAGGGAGGAAATGTTAATTAAAGTAAGTTAAGCATATATTCTTTGTATAATATAAACTTATAATTTTTTTTTTAAATGAAAGTATACTTTGTTACAGGAAAAGAGAAAGAGAAAATTAATGGAAAAAAAATTAATAAAAAAAAAAAGAGCAAATTTTTAAGTCATTTTTCTGGTCAGTTAGTAGGTAACTATTTAAATGTCAATTTTTTGTATTTTATATTATGCTTTTAATTTATGTGTAATGTTTTAATTAAACCATGCAGAATTATAAATTAATAAAGGCACATTTAAGTGCATAGTTTGAGTTTTTTGCATATTTAAGAGCATATTTCGGATGTTTTAAATGTTTTTGTGTATACTTGAACACATATTTTGCACTTTTTTATGACCTAAAAATCCGAGCCCTTATTACTACTTGGGGAATTTTTCCCTAATCTGGGAAATTTCGAAAAATGTGAATGGCAGCCCTGATTACCATAGGCCTTGATCGTGTATATTTGTATCACACTGCTGTAATTTTGTTAATATGTAAATACCATAATGCTAAACTTAAATTTTATGCATCGATGCTGTATAATAATTCCTTTCTGACTCTTTAAGTATTAGTATAATAATGTTTGTTGTAATCTTACTAGATGTAGACACTGCTTTCCTTGACTTGTTTTATATATACATATGTTAACCTATAGTTATCTATTTATGTATTGCTGAAATCTCTGCAGTAATTTTGTTTATGTAGATACTGCATCACCTAACATACATTTTGTATATGCATCTTATTTACTACTTTATTTTTCGAATAATCATGTAGTGCTGTAGGACATCTTACCTACTTGTGTACTTTCTAGTAATTCTGTTTATACTACATTGCTAAATTTAATTTTCATCCATGCATATTATATAATAATCCCTTTTTGTCTATTTCTCTACTGCTACAAAGGCATCTATTATAATTTTACATATATGTAGATA
The DNA here is from genome assembly GCF_054136105.1 of Typopeltis vanoorti. Lineage (NCBI taxonomy): Eukaryota > Metazoa > Arthropoda > Arachnida > Uropygi > Thelyphonidae > Typopeltis > Typopeltis vanoorti. Next base: position 50,045,180 of record NC_143554.1, read on the forward strand.
CTGCATTCCATGGCTTAGTGTTTCATATATTATGTATTAAATTATATTGTTAACTATTTTTGCACTACTGTAATAACCACTGACCTTGCTGTGCCCTCTGCAGCAGTTCTGTTTACCTAGAGATGCTGCTTTGTGAAACTAGATTCTTGTACAGACATATTGTTTACAATTTTCTGTAAATGCTAATGTTGTAACCTTTAGTAAGCCACAGTATGACCTTTATAGTTTTTGTGCCAAATAAACTATAAACCAAAGCAAACCAATCCTCCTGTAAGGCCATTACATCTGCGTGACTCTGCATTGCTTTCTCCACTTTTGCATCACCACAGCTGCATATCACTAGTTAAACCCATCTCAATATCATTAACATGCAAATTGAACAACAATGGTCCCAAATCTTACCCCTGCGATAAACCACTAGTGATCTTCTTTCAGGATACTGCACCTGTCATATACAACTTTCTGATACCTATCTGACAGCCAGTCACTGATCCAACACAAAAGTCTATTTATCCAGTCTCATCTGTTTCAATTTATTTAACAGCTTGTTGTGTGGAGGTCTATCAAAAGCTTTTGCAAAATCCAGTACACCATTGTATATACACCTCCCCTGTCCAAGGTATTTGTCACCTTGTTATAGTACATAAGTTAGTAAAACATGATCTCCCTTTAACATATCCATGCTGATAACTACAGAGAATACTGCTGTTATTAACCCATTTCTCTATCCTACTTCTCACCAATCTCTCCAGTCAGCGGTGTAGCTAGAGCTTTTGCTGCCCCTCTCAATACACACCAAAAATACTACAAAAAGTCAAAATGATGTATAGGGAAATAAATTAAAACACTATGTTTATTTTTGAAGTAAAACTTTAATTTCAACATTCTAAAATGTTATTTTTCTTGATTTTCTGTTAGCAAAATCGATAACATTGGCAAAGTCTATTTCATATTAATGTAGCTCATTCTTAATCAATTTTATTTAGAAAAACTCCTCTCACAACTAGCAACACTTACAGCAATTGTGAGGAAAATTCGCAGTAGTATTACAATATTTGGAAATGAGTTCTCGAGACTGTATTTTAGAACTAATTACAAAAATTCAAAAAGGTTCAATCTTTTTGAATTTTTGCAGGTACTGAAGACAGCTATGCCTCTGTCTTCAGTACCTTCACCCACAATGCCAGATATACACATTGGCCTATAATTTGAAGCTACAGCCTTATCACCACTTTTATGCAGTGGTGGAACAATTTCACACTCCCTTGGATAGAAACTCATGAAAGCAATAATAGCAACAATGCTCCATGTAGCAGTGAGTTTGAGGCTTTCTGTTGTGTGTGAAAGGAACAAGATGAAATATATGATGGAATGCTGCTATAGACCTAATGATTCAGTTGCTAGAAATGATCAAATGAATGGTCAAATTACTCTGGGTACTAAACAAATATATTATAGATGACTTAAATGATCAAACAGTGAGTGAGAGCAGAGAAAACTCATGATAAGAATGAAGGAGAATTTCTTGAATTATTGTGAGACAACTTTCTCACAATAATGTGTGAAGAAGAACAAACAAGAAATCAAAAAGTATTAGGTTTTATCCTTACATCAGAAGAAGACACATTTAAGAACATGTGACTATTTTGTCTAATGACTGTCATTATGGCATAATGACATGGGGAAACTAGCTAAGTATATGGAAGTTCCCATTAGGAACGTTTACATGCTGAATTACAAAGCTGGAAATTAGGACAAACTTAAGGAAATACTATGCTTGGTCAAATTGTAAGTTACTGAATAGGAATGAAGCTTTAAAATGATATTAAACAATGCATTATCTGAATATGTCCCTTATCATCATCATCATCAAATTCCTGACATGTACCCTCAAGGGGTGTACAGGATATGATAGTACTACATGAAAAATTTATATCGTTACTAACTCCCTATCTACAATTTCCCTCCAAATCAGTCTGTTACTTGTCAAGGCTCCAACATTATCAGATCTTATATTTCTATTGTCTATGGCACTTTCTACTGATTCAATCCACCTATATCTTGGTCTTCCTCTGGGTCGTTTGCCTGCAATCTGGCAGAGAACACTTGTTTTGCTAATCTTTCCTTGTCCATTCTGTTTAAGTGACCATACCACCTGAGATTAGCTCTGTTGGTATGGTCAATTTTTTTGACCATAAAAACAGAACACTAAATTAGCTGTATACAAGACAGTGTTCAAACCAGTTTTAACTTACAGATCTGAGAGCTGGGTCAGAAGTAAAACACTTGACCAAACACTAGAGACCGCAGATATGAGAGTTCTGAGAAAGATTAGAGGGATGAACAGATGGCATCAATGATATTGACATTGATGCCATCTGTTTACCCCTCTAATCTTTCTCATATCTGCGGTCTCTAGTCTTTGGTCAAGTGTTTTACTTCTGATCCAGCTCTCAGATCCGTAAGTTAAAACTGGTTTGAACACTGTCTTGTATACAGCTAATTTAGTGTTCCAACTAATTTCTCTCTTATTCCATATGAATTTATCCAGTTGACTTCCTACCATACCAGCTTTGTTGATTCTGTTGTCTATTTCCATATTTAATTTACCATCTTCACTAAAAATCGTGCCTAAGTAGCTGAAAGGTTTTACTTGTTCCATAGGTTCTCCGTTCACAACACAGTTGACATTTTCAACGATTCTACCTATTTTCATTGTCTTTGTCTTTTTATTGCTGACCTTCATACCATATCTATTACAACAGTTATTCAATTTAGTTAGGAAATCTTGCAAACTTGTAGTGGATTTATTTAGAAGTATAACATTGTCCGCATAAAGCAAAGGGCTGACATTAACATCTCCAATTCTGATATCATGTTTAATACCACTTTCCTTCATAATGTGATCCATATATATAATGAATAACAGAGGGGGATAATGTACATCCTTGTCTCACACCAGATTTAACACTAAACCATCTTCCTGTACTTCCTTCAATTCTAACTGCTGATTTACAACTCAAATAAAGACATTTTTGCAAAAGATGTATCTTTTGCAAAATAAGTAGCTGTATGCCATGGAAAGCACTGGTCCAATAACATAAAATGTCTGCGAATGTGTTTGAATTTCTGGATATTTTGTGAGTTACTGTATTTATCTACATATTAAGCAGAGCAACAACTATGCAACATTCAATATAATGTAGTATCAAAACTTAAAGGATTACTTATTTGTTTACTCTGTAAGTTTTTGAATGAAAGAACTGTGATATATGTTTGAATGGTAATCACATGATTTACTCATACTTTTCTTTCTTCAAGTGCTTTAAAGCTGCCTTAATATCATTTCTACTTGTAGACAAATACTCAAGAGTTTGTTATACTGTTCATGAAAGCTGCATTTCACTCTAACATATATCCTAAATGAGAGTAACGCTAAAATAGTTTCATATTATTTACAGATATATTATGTACACCATACAGTACTTTCATATTCTATTCTGATATGTTCATTTAATAACTAGACCTCAACTTTATTTATATTAAAAATAAAGTAAGTGTGGTAGTAAAGTTTTTAAGTTGCATTAATTTTAATAGTTATAGGCTTATTTTCAAATATATATAAATGGAGACAGAGAACAATTCACATTGTTTTGTTTGTATAACATTTTTAACACAGGAAGCTAATATACTATTATTCATATATACTCACATTACAGCAGACACTATAATATAACTGTTTACAGCTAAAAGTAATTGTAACTTTCAAACATTAGACACAATATATCATATTTATGGCTACATGCTTCCCTTAGAACTTGTAATATAGGCAAAAAATACTTGAATGAAAGGAAACATCAAACACTTTATCTAAATGGCACCCATAAAGCAGTTTTTTACAAGAAGGTACATCACTACTGATGGGAGGAAGCATCATGAACTATTTTTCACAGTCTTAGCTGAAAGCATATTACAAACAGTAATACAATTTTGGTTTCAATGTTTACTTGTGCAGTAAACATTACCTTAACATTGTAATTTCTAAAAACTTTGTTATGACTAATTTCAGTATATTAACCTTTTCAAGAGGCTTAAATGGAAGGAAAACATGCTCAAGTTTATGTGATCATCAAGCAAAAGGAAGAGATTTATTTTAAAAACAATATATCAAATAAACACTCTTTTTAAAATTATAAAGCAGTATTTTGAAGTTTGAATTCATAAAGATACAGCATAAAAGATGCTCTTACAGTGAAGGATGAGAACCACCAACTATATAAGGAGGAAAAAAATTAAAGAAGCTAAAATACTGATATGCCTCCAACTCTGTGAATAAATATATATGACGAATAATTTAACAATTTCTAAAATGTATATCGGTTTCAATTTTAATTCATAATGCAGAGGTAAATATTAGGTATGTTATCATATTGTTAATATTTAGCAAAAAATTTAATCTTGATGTATGTTGGACAACTTGGATGAATGGTTAGCACTTTTGCTCTCCAAACAGTAGGTCATGGATTCAAATTCCACTGCAGGCATAAATATTTGTGCATGTCTCTTTAGGTGGTAGATGAAATTCAATGCTCTGTGTGAAACCACCACCTTACTTGGAAGCCTAAAGTGGCTTGAAAAGTTCCATGTTTAGTATCCAAAACAGGATTCTCATATTATCTAATCCTTAGCTCAATATACAGTATCTGCTTTATTCAAATAAAGTGGGTTATCTTATATAAAAAAAATTAGTAAATAACACCAGCATGCAGAAACTTGACTGGTGTAATAATATTAGGTGCTAAGAAAAGTATGACTTAAGTATTAATCCAAATCTGATTTGGGTGTTAAGCCAAGTTTGCTTAAAGGAGAGGGATCACAGTTTTGCCTGTGTGTAAAGAGAAGCAAACATAAATTAGAAAGTACAAGAAAATAATGCAGTTTTGTATCTATATAGGGTCTGTTTAATAATTCTAAAACAGACTGTTGTTCAGTTACACCTATAAGAGTACCAATTGGGCATGTTATAAATCAATATGGATCTCATACATACTTTTGGTGAAGACTAATATACAATATTTAATGAATATTATTTTGAATTATTTATTAGTGTCTGGTCTTCCATCTGCACTTGAAGCTCCCTTATTTATATTTTATGAAACTTGCGAATTTTGGTGAATTGGTAGAAAGTATTTTACCTTGGGTATAATAAATGCATATTACAAGGCAAGGGGCCACTAAAAATACCAAGCTATTTTAAACCTGGTTTTACTCCATTTCCCAAGTAAGCAAACAGACAAACAAGTCAAGTTTGCGCCTGCACGTATTATTGGAAGTCTAGCTGACCCTCAAAGTAGTGCAAGACCAAGCAACTCTTGGTAAAAGTAGCATAAACTCTGATCACTAATCTTAATATTTACCCTTAATGCAAAGCACACCTCCTGTTTAATAATTCTAAAACAGACTGTTGTTCAGTTACACCTATAAGAGTACCAATTGGGCATGTTATAAATCAATATGGATCTCATACATACTTTTGGTGAAGACTAATATACAATATTTAATGAATATTATTTTGAATTATTTATTAGTGTCTGGTCTTCCATCTGCACTTGAAGCTCCCTTATTTATATTTTATGAAACTTGCGAATTTTGGTGAATTGGTAGAAAGTATTTTACCTTGGGTATAATAAATGCATATTACAAGGCAAGGGGCCACTAAAAATACCAAGCTATTTTAAACCTGGTTTTACTCCATTTCCCAAGTAAGCAAACAGACAAACAAGTCAAGTTTGCGCCTGCACGTATTATTGGAAGTCTAGCTGACCCTCAAAGTAGTGCAAGACCAAGCAACTCTTGGTAAAAGTAGCATAAGCTCTGATCACTAATCTTAATATTTACCCTTAATGCAAAGCACACCTCCTGGAGGAGATGTATGATGTTTTGTATTAAAGGCAAGAGGCCACTACCCAGACCGGTTTCGACCTTTATTGAGGTCTCATCAGTGGGAGCAGGGCAAGAAATACCAAGATTTTAGTAATTCAGAGCTTATAAGTATTTTACCAGAACAAGTTACCATAAGGTGTTTTAACCTTATTAAATAAAAATCTCAGGAGGAGATATAAATGTAGAAAGTATTTTACCTTGGGTATAATAAATGTTAAAAATACCAAGCCTCAAAAAGCCTCAATGAGACCTCAATAAAGGTTGAAACCGGTCTGGGTAGTGGCCCCTTGCCTTTAATACAAAACATCATAGATCTCCTCCAGGAGATGTGCTTTGCATTAAGGGTAAATATTAAGATTAGTGATCAGAGCTTATGCTACTTTTACCAAGAGTTGCCTTGGTCTTGCACTACTTTGAGGGTCAGCTAGACTTCCAACAATACGCACAGGCGCAAACTTGACTTGTTCTGTTTGCTTACTTGGGAAATGGAGTAAAACCAGGTTTAAAATAGCTTGGTATTTTTAACATTTGGTGAATCGGTTTAAAATTGTGTGTTGTTAATTAGCTTTAATCTTTTGATAGGTGTGTCCACAAATAACTTCATTCAATTCTCTTATTTTTAAGATAACTGGTAAGAGTTCTTTTATTGTTTTTTTTCCCCATTCAGTTAATTTCATTCAGTTGTATTCCTTTAACATGGATAAATTTGTAATAAAAAAACGAAAATTTGAAGACAATGAAGAAAGTGAAGCTAGTATGTTGAAAGAAGAAAAAAAAAAGAAAGAAAGAAAGAAGAAAGCGAACTAGTTTTGCCCAGCACATCAGCAGCTGATACCATATCTAGTACTGGTTCTTCTAAAACTAAATTAAAAACTAATGTTCGCCATTACAACAAAAATTATTTGTCATTTGGTTTTATTTCCAGTGAAGAAGATCCACCACATCCTATATGCATAGTTTGTGGTGAAAAATTAACAAACAATGCTATGGTTCCAAGTAAATTAAAACGACATTTATAATCTAAACATTCTCACTTGAGCGAAAAACTGGCTGAATATTTTAAAAGACTTGTACCGGATAAAACTATTCAAGCAAAAAGATGGACTAAATTTGTAACTGTGCCCAAAAAAGCCCAAGAAGCCAGTTATGCAATCACTGAAATTGTTGCTAAAAAATGAAATCTCACACAATTGCAGACTCTGTAATTCTGCCAGCATGTTGTAAAATTGTTAATATCATGTTTGGCAAGGAATATGAAAAGGAGAGTTTAAAAATGACTTTGTCAGATAACACCATTTATTGACATATTCAAGATTTGGCCAAAGTGGTATCTCACATTAAAGAAGCAGATATGTTTGCTATTCAGTTGGACGAATCAACTGACGTAACTGGTAAAGCTCAACTTCTAGCCTTCTGTAGATTTATTTATAAGGAAGATATTATTGAACAGTTTTTATTCTGTCGACCACTCCTGGAAACAACTAAGGGCCAAGATATTTTTGATGTTGTTGATAGTTACTTTAATTGCTATAACTTGTCTTGGGTTCTTACATCAGTACTTGCACAGATGGTGCCTGCTCGATGTCAGGAAATGTAAAAATATTTGTTACACTGGCTCAAAATAAGAATCTTAGAATTAGTTTTACACATTGTTTTCTCCACAGAGAAGTACTAGCGTCAAAATCATTGATACCTGAGCTTAAAAAAGTACTAGACAAGACTATCAAAATTGTCAATTATATAAAAGCCAGGCCATTACAATTGAGATTGTTTGCAGCACTATGCTCCTCAATGGAAGCTTCTTACACGCAGTTGTTAATACATACAGAAGTCAGCAAGACACGTGCATGCAGGCACAGCAAACAGTAAATGACGAAGCAGGAAGCTATTCTTTCTCCTAAAGTCCTGCCCCCTAGCAGGCAATGTTCTTGGGCGAATGGGCTGAGGTCTTCTGATGTAGGATTCCCAAATTTGAGGCAGTCTCATGCAGGCAACACACCTTCATACATAAAAAACTCAGCCCACTTCAAAGCCAGCATAGAAAACCTTACACTCAAACACACTGACATAATGGTCAGCTTTGATGTCTCCTCCTTATTCACAAATGTCCCACTCAAAGAATCCTTAGAGCTAATCCAAGCTAAATTTCCTCCCAATATCACAGCCCTATTTCAATTCACAATGAACTCAGGCTATTTTGTTTGGCAAGGAAAATTCTACAAACAAATAGAGGGGACAGCCATGGGTTCTCCACTCTCCCCACCCTTGGCCGACTTTTATATGGAGACTTTTGAAGAGAAAGCCTTAAACTCTGCCCCACAAAAACCAACCATTTGGCTTCGATATGTAGATGATGTGTTCACTATTTGGCCACATGGCTCCGATGCACTCCTCTCCTTCCTAACACACTTAAACAACCAACACCCCAGAATCAAATCCACCTTGGAAGAAGAAAAAAACAACTTCCTTCCTTTCTTAGACACACTAGTCACCTGCCAGCCTGATGGAACCTTGGTTTTCTCAGTCTATAGAAAACCCACCCATACAGGCAGATACATTCACCAACAATCCCACCGCCCTTCCTCACAACAATATGGTGTCATTAAGACTACACAACAGGGCTAAACTTATCTGTTCAAATGACAATGACCTAACCACAGAACTAAACCACATTCTCAACACTTTCTCAGCCAATGGCTACCCTCCCAAAACAATCCAAAAAATATTGAAACCAATAAACCACAGCCCCCCCCCCTCACAACAAGGACTACTCTAAATCCATCACCATACCCTATATCAGAGGCACCTGGGGAAAAAATTACAAAAATCCTAAAAAAACACGGCTTGACTTCTTGTTACAGACCATATAAGAAATTGGCATCCCTTATCCGCTCCACTAAAGCCCAACCTCCCCCTCCCCTAGACCTACCTGGTGTATACCAGGTCCCTTGCAGCTGTAAACTGTCCTACTTTGGCCAAACAGGCAGGACAGCCAATATCAGAATTACAGAACACAAGGACTACATCTGGTTCCACCAATACAGCCACTCAGGTCTTGCAGACCATGCTCTGGATACCCGCCATAGAATACGGGGGAAGAAAGCCACGATCATTCACTGTAGTAAATACAAGTACGAAAGGCTTTTCATGGAATCAGCCTCAGCCCTAAGAAACAATCCTAACCTCAACAAATTTGGCTGCATGAGACTGCCTCAAATTTGGGAAACTTACATCAGAAGACCTTAGCCCAGTCGCCCAAGAATACCAAAATTGCCTGCTAGGGGGCACCAGTAGGACTTTAGGAGAAAGAATAGCTTCCTGCTTCGTCCTCATTTACTGTTTGCTGTGCCTGCATGCACGTGTCTTGTTCACAAGTTCCTGTTGAAAATGGCAACGTGATGTTGCCGAAATATTGGATTTGTATTAAAAAGTTATTTTAATGTATATCCTAGTTTACGTTGTTATTTCCCTAAACTATTTAGTAATAATGCATAACCAACGTCTAAGCCTTTCCACTAGGAATACAGAAGTCAGATGGTTATCTTGTGGATGAGTTTTATCAAGATTTTATGAACTAAGAGAGGAAATTCTATTTATTTATTTTTTTATTTTTTTTTGACAACTCAACAGTCTGAGTTATCAGATTTGCTTAGCAATAAGCTTTGGTGCAGTAAGGTTGCATTTCTTGCTGATTTATTTCAATCTTTAAATACACTTAATAAAAGTATGCAGGGAGACTGTGAAAACATTCTTACTTCCACTGACAAAATTAACACAGTCAAGGAAAAACTAATGCTTTGGGAAAAAAGAATCAGAAAAGAAAATGCAGTAAATATGTTTGAACTAACAACAAAGTGCAAACAGAATGAAAATCTAATAGATCTAATTTTACAAACCTTAAGATTACTAAATACAAATATTGGAAAATATTTTCCCTCATTGATATATCATCCTTCGATTGGATAAGAGATTTGTTTGTCTTAAGTGTGTGTAAATTGTGAAATTTAAAGATTACAGAAGAGAACAAATTAACAGATATAAAAAATGACAGAGGTTTAAAGCTAAAACATTCAACAATAGATACTGCTTTGTTTTGGTTATCTCTAAGAAGTGAATTTCCCAATATTACCAAAAAAGCAATAGAAGTACATCTTCCATTCTCCACGTGATATTTGTGCAAATCAAGCTTTTCTGCAATGAATATTATTAAGAACAAAAATAGATCACAGCTGGAAGCCTTGGAAGATGATTTAAGAGTACACCTATCTAAAATTTGACCTCGCACAAAAGACATTCTGAAACAAGATCAAGCTCAGATATCTCATCAAAATTAACTGGAATTATGTATATTATTTAATACATTTAATATTCATTTGAAAAAAAATCAATAAAAATTTTTAAAAACAATTTTGAGTATTGTTTTTCTTATCAAAATGTCAAAAATATAGTTTCACTTTTTTCTGGAGCAAAAAGGATAAGTAATTACTATTATTAATATCTTGTGTATTAATATCAAAATTATGCCTATTTTTTGCCAAATCGTCAAAAAAATTAAAAGAATATATTTTTAGTGTGTCACAGAATTTTAATAATTAGTCTAGGTGTGCCATATTATGAAAAAGGTTGAAAATCACTGTTTTAAACTAATTAGGTAACACAGGTAAACTTGCCTCCTTACTTCTAGATCGTTCAACCTACCTCCCTATAGACTATAATCCCACTAGTACACAGATCAGAACGCTCCATAGACTACCTCCTTAGGTTACCTCTTGGCCTGTGGAAGTTACAAAGAAACCGATTCACCCACATACAAATTAGCCAAACATTTAGCCAAAGTGCTCACACAATATCAATATACTGGTAACAACACTCTTTCACACATAAAACTCAGCCCACTTTAAAGTCAGTATAGAAAATCTCACCCTCCAAACACACTAACATAATGGTCAGTTTTGATGTTTCCTCTTTATTCATTAATGTCCAACTCAAAGATACCTTATACCTCATTCAAGCCATATTTCTTCCTGATATCTTGGCCCTGTTTCAGTTCACCATGAACTCGGGCTATTTTGTTTGGCAAGGAAAATTCTACAAACAGATAGAGGGGACAACCATAAGTTCTCAATTTTCTTTACTCCAGACAAACTTCTTTATAGAGATCTTTGAAGAAGCTTTAAACTTTGTCCCACATAAACTCACTGTCTGGCTATGCTATGTAGATGAAAAACATTGCTTTCTCTTGAACAGTTACCATTTTCAAGTATGAAAATGGTAACTGTTCATATCATCTACCAGGCATCAATGCAGTGAGTACAGCATTGTCAAATGAAACTTTTTGAGTTACACTTTCATATTCCGTAAGCAGTTTTATTTTGTTGTTTCCAGTTTAAAAATTATAAGCGAAAGAAAAAACCCTGACAATAATTTAGAACCATCCTGTATTCTTTGTTTCATCCTTTATCCAAAGTTTCCTTATGAAGTAACTTCACGACTGGGCTACTTGTATACAGAGGCTAATGACTTTACATCTTAGTATCCCATAATGCAAGGCACATATCCTTATGGACATATATAATGCTATGCATTATGGGAAGAGCAACTACCCAGACCAGTTTTGATCTTTAGGTATGTTGAAGTGCAGGATACATCTCCAATAACTCTGAGTGATCTATAAGATCACTCTAAATCTCATTGAGTAACCTTAAAGGGTCACTACCAAACTCATCACTCCTGACCTAAATCACTCCAGGACAGAAAAACTCAGTAGTGGTTCTACTCAGTGACAGGCAAAAACTCACCACTGAGCAGAGCCCCCCCCCCCCCCCCATCTCTCTCTCTCTCTCTCCAGGAAGCAAGAAAGCTCAACATCATCAGTGGGAGTTGGACCCAGAAGAGATACCAAGCTTGAAGTAATGCAGAAGTCATATATTTCCCATATGCAAGTAGTCAAAAGCTGTCACACCTCATTATTAAAATACACTGGATTAGAGATGTATGCTGAAAGTTTTTTCACTTGGTTATTCTATAAATTAAAGATGCCAAGAAATTATATTCTTGGTTTCATTCTTTATTCAAGTGTAAGCAAACAAAGTTTGCGTGTGAAGTAACCTCTGTATACAAGTAGCACAATCGTGAAGTTACTTCATGCGCAAACTTTCTTTGCTTCCACTTGGATAAAGGATGAAAGAATACAGGATGATTCTAAATTACTATTGGGGTTTCCATGGCCTATAATTTTTAAACCAGAAACAACAAAATAAAACTGCTTATGGAATATGAAAGTGTAACTCAAAAGGTTTTATTGGGCAATGCTGTACTCACCGCATTGATGTCTGGGAGATAATATGATGTCATACTTGAAAATTGCAACTGTTCAAGAGAAGGCAATGTTTTTTGTTTTTCAAAACAAAATCCGTTATCACAGTGCAACATCGTTACAGAACTCAGTATGGAAAATATTCACCTTCAGACAATGCTATCCAACACTGGAAACCATTTCAAAATACTGGTAGTGTTCAGACCAAAAAGGAGTAGGAAGACTGAGCACTTTGCAGGAAGATGTTGATCAAATAAAGAAATCTTTTTATCGAAGCCCACAAAAATCAACTAGACAAGCTTCTTGCAGTAAGGTATACAACAAATGACTGTTTGGACGGTTGTTTCTAACCACCTCCAACTCTGTGCCTACAAATTGCAAATTATGCAGGCTTTACCACTGGACCATAAACCTCGCCATTTCCAATTTGCCCAAGACATTTTGTCAAAAGTCGAAGCTGATGAAAATTATCTTCTGAGATGGATGTTTAGTGATGAATCAATGTTTTGTGTATCAGGGAGGGTAAACCATCATAACTGCTGAATATGAGGATTAGAAAATCTTCAAGGTATTCAAACATTTGAAAGAGATAGTCAAGGTGAATGTCTGGTGTGTTTCATCATGTTGGGAAGTTTTGGGGTCCCTTTTTTCTTCGTGGAACAAACAGTAATATAGGTGAACTATCTGGACATGCTACAGCTGTATTTGTTGTCCCAGTTAGATCATCAGCCAAATGAAGTGTTCCAGCAAGATGGAGCACCAATACATTGGGCTCTTAGTGTCCAAGAATTTCTTGACATTCATTTTCCTGAACACTGGGTTGGGTGTGGTGGACCAATTCTGTGGCCTCTGTGCTCACCCAATATTATGCCACTTGATTTCTCCCTGTGGGGGATATGTGAAGGACATTGCTCACGAGATCCTGTGACCTCCCTTGATGAAATGAAGACCAGAATTGTTCCTAAAATAGAAACAGTTATTGGAGGGAATTTGGTTATCACCTGGACATCTTACATGCCACAAAAAGTATACATTTTGATGTTGTTTAGCATTTTGCAGTATTGATTCTATAGGTAATAAAACATTTTGAGTTACACTTTCATACTCTATAAGCTGTCTTATTTTATGGTTTCCAGTTTAAAAATGACAGGCCACGGAAACCCTGACAGTAATTTAGAATCACCCTGTATAATTTCTTGGCATCTTTAATTTATAGTAAAAATTTTCAACATATAAATTAGTTCAGAGAATACTTAAAAGTTAGCACCTGGAAAATGTCAAAAACAAAAACTCGTGTTTTTGTTTTTGACACATCCCATTCCCATATACAGTCCAGAAGACATTGAACACAAAGATTCTTAAGTTTTCATTTTTTTCAGGATTTCTCCCCATGTTGGTGATGGAAAGATAACTGAATAAGCAAGAATGATATAGTGGGGAGCATGTTAAATTACATGAAACGAGAAAGAAATCTGCCAAAACACCAAACTAATAATATTAGATAGTGCTCTAAAATTTTTAATACATGGAGCTGAGAGTCTGAAGCAAAACAGTTGTGGAGATCATTAGTATGAAATTTTTAAGAAAATCAAGGAAGTCAACAAATGGGTAATGTCATTGACAGAAGCATATTGAAAATGAAGATATCACAAATAAAATTATTATAATTACAATTCAAAAATAAGTAAGCAATTTAATGGTAAAGTTATTTAAAAAGAGTGGGAGATGAAATATTATAGAGAAATATAACAGCTGACCATACTGAAGAGCTAAATAATATACCACCTAGGAGGAAAACTGCTTAAACAAGTATAAGAAACTAATAATGAACTTTTTATGTTCGACCATCATTATATTATACCCTGTATGCTTTTTCTGAAGATGCCTTCAAGAAATGATGTTTATAATTGAAATGGAAAAACCTGAATGAATAGCATATTAGTGAAAATAACAGTGTAATCTATTGAACTACAGACTGGTTTAAATCAAAACTGTATTCTAATTTTCATATACCAATGTTCCATATCACTCTGAAGGGACAAAAAATATGCAACAAATTACCAAGTACAGCAAAAAAAAAAAAAAAATGTTTAAATGTTTAAATTATGTTTAAATTGACACAAACTATAAACAGATCTGTAAAATGGGCATCTGACATAGGGGGAAATTCACAAAGTTTAAACGATAATGGATCCCATTTGATATCTGTATATAGCTTAGCATTTCAAGATAATGAAATTAAACATAATCTGAAATATCAGTATGATTAGCAGTAATTAGGATTTAATGTCATTTAACATGCAAACTGAATTCCTAACATGTTGCACTGCTTAAAAAACAGTAGCTTATTAAAGGTTATAGAAATATTAATGTGTTTAACTTTTTTTCTGCTGGCTTGAAAAAAAGCTAAGTAGTGAACCATATTCAAACTCAATTTACAGTATATTTATTACATAGCATTAAATTCTGGTTACTATTAATCAAGTTGAATTATTATGAAATCTCCACATTATGAAATAATAGCAGTAATATTAGAGCTGCAGAACACTACGAATCCTCATGGGATATGTTATTTTGCCAATTATAGATGAGATGAACATGATAGAATTCAATGAAATTTTAAATAAACTACACATCTTAAATATCACATAGTTTATATTTTTCAGAATAAGTAAATAATGCTGCAATCTTTACATATCAGTAAAACTGGCAGAAAATAATACTTTGTGCTTCCAATACAAAGCATTTTAGCTCTATGTGAATGAAAATAGATACTGTTCATCCACACACAAAACTATAAGGAGCCAGAGTAAAAGCAGATGTTTCAATCATTAAAAATGCATGTGCTCAGCATGTACAGGATATAAGTCAAGAAAACTTATTTCCATACAGGTGGTATCAACAAAGTAATCAACTATATTATGGCTTTCATTTTCCACATTAAATGTAACAAAATAATGTTAATTAATAACAAATAAATGTCTCTAACTTCAGATACAAAGTAAATTATACTCATTGTAAATGAATAACATTGTACAGAGTTTCGCAAAGTTTATAGCTGCCTTATTTACATTTTAATATTTCTATATATATATATATATATAGATATATATATTATATATACACACACATACACATATACATACAAGTAAATTAATTTGGCAAATGCTTCAATAGCAACTTAAAAATACACTCGAAGGATCTTGATAGTTTTTTGTTGTTTTTTTCCTAGTTAAAAAATTTAAAATACTGTGCCACTTCTTTACTCAAATTAACTGACATTTCTAGCTGTTGATCAACTAAGATCTATATCTTCCAGTGTATCATACCTGTATTGTTTACTTTGGGAAAAAGATTTAATTACGTTATCAGACTGCAAAGGACCAGAGATACAACTTCTTTGAGAAGATGAAGGTACAGCTAAGCTTGTAGCAGAATCAGTCTTTTCACTTTCTGCAAGCTCTGCATGTAAGGGACTTTCAGAATAAACACTTTTTGAAACATCCAGAGTTGTAGAAGTTTTTACTACTGGCACTTGAAGAAGAGGAAGGCTAAGAACTAATGAATAAATTAAAATCAATGCTAAAATTCTTCAAAAATTACACCAAAAAGTTTTAATGTATTGTAATGCACTTATTTAAAAAAGTACTAAAACATGTTAAGCTTATTAAGAATGAAAGATAGTATAACAAATATGCAATAAACTAGCATTTTTAATTTGTATATGGGGTTTTTGAATATTTTTAGAGAGATTTCCTAACTGGGAGATGCATTATGTCAATGTTGGAAAAAAAGCAACTATTCTGCTTAAATGATTTCTCATCTCATCATAAATGGTATCTCTCAATTCTATGTGTAGTCTTTATGCTTGAGGGAGACCATATATCACCCATACCAGTTGTTGTACCTTCTCTTATACTAACTCACTGTTGTATAAGAGAAAAATCCAGCTCTCTCACATCCCTTTCTTAATCTTGCACAAACTTAAATTCCCACTTCCACAGAGGCTCCACTTGTAGTGCCCCCATTCCATATAATGTAAAATTTCATCAACTGCTATCC